>NW_015373923.1:3070603-3084133 GCF_001272555.1 Dufourea novaeangliae | reverse complement strand
AAGCAAGCACAGACCTGCACGGGATGGTACGACCTTGGTACACGGCGTACACGGCTAAGTCAATAAACTGGGTGACGCAACTCACTAGCGCGTTGGATCGACGGAGAGCACCGATACTCGGCACGCTCTACCGTACTCTCTCGCTCGCACACTTCCCCCCATTGACCCTTGAAATTCCTCGCGTTGGATCGACGGAGAGCACCGATACTCGGCACGCTCTACTGTACTCTCTCGCTCGCACACTTCCCCCCATTGACCCTTGAAATTCGTCGGCACGGGTTACACCGACGGAGAGCACCGATACCGCGGCTCGCTCTACTGCTCTCTCTCGCACTCCGTGACGTCACCCGATTCCCGGAATCCCGCGGCCACGAGATTGCTGATTACGGTAAGGCATTCCCGCAAGGAAAATCGTAAGCCACCGGCCAAAAAGTAACTATTTATGAAACTATATCTATTCTGAATTTATCTGTTACAAATATACAAATGTAAGGCAAGATATAAAAACGAATAAAACAAGAACATGTAAAAAGTAACATTAATAAAATGTCACTCCATTCCATACGAGTATTTTCTTTCGATACATACCTACTTGATGTCGCAACCGCAGGTATCGATACCAAAAGTACTCGGTATCGAAACACAAGTATCGAGTAATGTACTCCTATTTACTTGTATCGATTCATCCCTAGATCTAGGTACAAAAATCCGTTTGGTCTATGATAAAATATATGCTGATAAACTAATAGCTTAGAGCGTTTTCTGTCAGATGACGCCATGCTTCTGTTTCACCGTGTGAGTCATAACATCTGGTAACATGTATGTTACAATTAAAAATGACGCAACTGGTAATTGTTTATCCAAAAAATCAATTCACAAGCATTTACTAAGTATTCTATCGCTGTAATTTGTGCAGTATTTCTTTATGTACCATTGAACATCGATATCGTAAGAATCTCTGATTGTCGATGTTGACTCTCAAGTTTCCAATGCGTGGCGTTGACAATTATTGACACTGTTTAACCGGTGGTATACGATAACATTAGGTTATGAAACTACAAGCAGACCATAACATAACCTTTCGTATATGTAAACATAGTCTCATTGACCTACGCAATTGTTCTTAACGCAACTAAAACCGAGAATTTGAGTTTTTTTGATAAAGGAAGTAAAGTTATAATTCCTAATGAAAACTGCTCCACATCAAAGGCTAGTGATGGTTGGCGATCGTGATGGGCAAGTATCTTTGCGTTTACTATTATTAATATTTACGTATTTCACTATTATATTATAATTTGAAGTATTCAAATATCTCTATATTAAGGTGCAAGAGTGACACCTTTTGAAGTAATGGTTAAAGACAGATTTGTCTGCTTAAAAAAATGTGTACTTACTGCATTATTTGTTCCATTGTAGTTTAAAAGAATTATTACGCCGACGTTTGGTTGAGTGTGGTTGGAGGGATCAAGTAAAATTAATTTGTAAAGAATTAATAAAAGAACATGGTCATGAGATTACTTATGATAAGCTACTTTCTACAGTTACAAGTAGAGCAAGAACACTTGTACCAGATTCTGTTAAAAAGGAGCTTCTACAGAAAATAAAGAATCAACTTATTGCTCAAGAAGAAAAATTAAAAATGTAACAAAAGTGAAGTTTCCTTTCTTTCAAGTCTTACTTTGTAAGAAAAAATTATGTGGCCAACGACTATATCATTTCGAAATCATTGTATATTGCCATGTGATATTATGCATATTATTAATTTATAATTGTAAAATAAAGTAAGAAATAAATTCTGTTTACATAAAGGAATACAAATGGTTTTATTAATTAATGGTGGTTGTGTTTGGCCTTTTCTACATTTAAAGCAAATAATTGTGAAGTGTTCAATAGTATTTAACACGAACGGTACGTTTTATTTAGTGTTGTTTAAATAATTTTTTATGGATACGTAATATGTAATTTATGTATAAATTCAACAACTATTCGGGTTGTAAATTCGTAATTCGTGTTCTTCGCGTTAGATGGTGCCGCAAGTAGATTCAAATGAACATGGTCGGTCAACAGAATCTTCTATTCAAAGTTCGAAGCAGTCGAAGTGGTCAAAGAACAGTGTAGTTGTATGTACTTTTGTGTCAATTTTTAATTAGTAATCTTGTAGGACTCGCTCAATTACTTTGTAACACTTACAAAATGTTGATTAAAGTGAAGGTAAGGACAATTACCGGCGAAATCGGAGCTACTGCTTTCACAATTCGGCTTGAAAATATATTCTAACCTTGTTTCAGACTCTCACGGGAAAGGAGGCAAGTAGTAGCAAAAAGATGTACTTTGCATTAAATTCATTCAGTATGTTGTGCGTGCTATTCAATTTTTTTCCTATATATACCTCGAGCATGAGCCAAGCTGTAAGAACAGAATGATCTTTTCTTACAAGATCCGTTTGTCGTTTAATAATAGAAAACTTGACGTTTCATATACTGTCAAAAACTTATAGAGTTAATTTTCGATAATATATTAGTAATTTTATATACAGATTATTTTGTACCATTATGGTATGTAAATATCTGCTTAGAAGATAGATCAATCTGCTAGTCTAATAGTTATCACCAATGTTGTTCTCGTAGATTGAAATAGATATAGAGCCTACGGATAAAGTGGAAAGGATCAAGGAAAGGGTAGAGGAGAAGGAAGGCATACCGCCACAACAACAACGATTAATATTTTCTGGAAAGCAAATGTAGGTATAATTGCAAGTAGAAATATTTAAGGAATTTCACAACAGAATTATTCCCTACGGAGAAAGCTTTACTTTAACGATTTATTTGATACCTTGTGTAACATGAAATTCCTTGAAGCAAGGCGTTACACATAACCCTGTGTTACAATAAGCACAGTAGTATCGTGATTCCTTTCGTAGTCCTTTAGACGCGCAAACCTTACATCTTCTCGTAGCATGCATCTTCTTCGGTGTCGACGGTACATACTCTGGAAAGTGAGTTTCTGTAGTCCTTACTGAGTCTGATTCGCATAGTTGTTTCGGTCTCCTCGTTCCTGTTCCATCAATTACGACGTTTCAACGTTATTCTTTCTAGTCTCTCTTTATTATTAAATGCATCTTATAATTACAATGAGTTCCATAAATCGTGCCGCATACTCGGATAGTCGCGAGCAATTTTGCTATTTTGAAACGTGTATTTTTTACGATCTAAGGAAATGTCCTAAAAGTAAAGTGTGTACAGGTGATTGTTTTTGTTGTTTTTCTAGGAGCGATGAAAAAACGGCGCAAGATTATAAAGTTCAAGGTGGATCGGTGTTGCATTTGGTACTCGCATTAAGGGGAGGCTTATAATAAACGACATTCCTCGATTTAAAAACGTGTGGGCGTGGATATTAAGAAATGGTACAAGATCAGCCACGAAAATATTCAGCTATTTTCCAACGTTACATACGCGCTGTGCTTGCAAGGACTCGCGATCGTCTTTGTTTCTCAATGTGATTGATGAACGGTTACATCTAGACTTGAAATAAATATTTAATAAAATAATAATTTATCCGTAACATGCCCTAAGTGTCTCTGATTCGAGGAAACGATAATCGACAGGATCGTTCGCGCTATGAATGAAAAATCGTGCCAAAAACGGAAAAATTCTTGGAAGCCTCTATAAAAAAGAAAAACAATTAAAAGCGAGACCCGATCTGAAACTGAAGCGAATTCGTCGATCGAACAAGAGGTTTAAAAATAGAAAGAAAAAAAAATTCTCAGTTTCTATGATATTTGCTGGTGTGAGTAGCCAGGCTCCACTTTGTTTTGAAAAACCGCTTGCAAATATTGCAGTACGCGGTCGAAGTACGCGGTTCCTCGTGTTTCGATGTAACGTGCCGTAGAAGAGCGTGCTGCGTTGTAAACGTAATACCGCATTTATCGCAGAATGATCCTGGCGAGTGCAAACTCCATGCCGGCGTCCTTGCGTGTGATTCTATAAATTTATTTCTTCTTATAACTAAAGACTATTTGATAACGATAATATTGTATCGCGAGGTAAATTATTTCAATACGAGAGTGCCCGTTTTTTTTTTTTTTTTTTGGTTCTTTTCGGGGAATTATTCTAACTTTGCTTTCGTAAACGTAAAAGACAGAAAATCAACAACCGGTTAGTGCGTCACTATCATTCATCTATTAATGGAACATTGGTACACGAATTAACGGAGAGATATTTAAAATATTTAGCAAGCGATGATAGGTGTGGCTACTTGACTAAAACACAGAGAACGAAGAACGATCAAGGAGAGCTACAAACCCCGGAAAACCGTGTGGATGCGTCCCAGCGATCGGCACGAAATAACCGAGAACTCGAAGAAGCCCTCTAGTAGCCCCGGGGTCCAAGGATCGTACACCAAGTTTTTCAAGGATCTCGACGTTTCATTCGACAAGAACGACAAATAAAAATAGCAAGAAAAAAAAAACTTGAAAATAATCGTTACCCGTTTTCACGCATTCGCGGACCCGTAAGCAGAATACCGTTTAGAACACCAACGAATAATATTACGTTCGAGCATCCATTCGAAACACGCATAGAACACACACATACACAGCTTTATCGATTTCCATATGATTCTTCACGTTTTGTGAAAGGGCGTCTCTCAACACTTGCAATGCGTATACGCTGTAAATCTGATTTATTTACATCTGCTGTAATAACATTTTCAAGCATATCTTCTTATACCGTTTTTTAATTCACTTACAAGCTCACAATTAATACGGTAAGTACACGTAAACAGGATTCTCGTTAAACGTTGAAACGAAAAGTTTGCGACTATCGAGACGGTATTCAACGGTAGGATGTACACTGACATGCAAACTCTGCTTCCGCTAGAGGATAATGTGGAGTAGGAGAAGGGCCTCGTACCATGCTCCTACCACTTGGTATTGGGAATTACTGAAATTTATGCCAAATTAACATTTGTTTCAGTACTTGAAATAAATTTACCAAGTTGTAGGAGGCTCTTATTTTGCGTCACTTTTTCCCCTAGCGGAAACGGAGTTTGCTCGCAAAGGTACATTTACGGTCACTTTGTGTTCTTTTTTTTTTTTTTTGTTGCGTCTAGACACGCGTGTCGCAGTTTCTCATTCACTAGACGTACACGTTGTTCATCAGAACGAAAATATTACCGAAATATACGTACGCGTACGGTGTCTACGCGTTGTCGTGTGCCTCCATTCGGCGAATCCTACAGGCTCGTTAGGGGAACAAAAATACTTTATTGCAAACTGATCGTTCCTGTAAATGCACTGACCCGTTGGACACGATAAAAGTACGGACGCGACGAGCGAGTCCGACTTATCGTTAGCGAGCTACACGTTAAACGCTCGTTACCCTATTCGCCACGCGAGACATGGTACAAATTCAGACCGACGACGCTGGCTCTCTACAATACCCTTACGAACTAAGCCTTAATCGCTATGAGAAAAAAAAAAAAGAAAAAAAAAAATGCCGCGGTGCATTAAATCCAATCAAAGGTTCACATATTCCACTCGACATTCGATCAACAGGACGAACCTGACCACTTTGGATTGCTTGGAAAGTACCCACTGACACCCCCCCCACTCCACTCTCTTCTCCTCGTCCAAGTTTTTCGTGCGATATTCTTTTAACGAGCAAACGTCTACGTTTACATCTACATACACGCAATCCTACGGACTAACATTTAAAATAAAACTTTTTATCTAGCGAAAAACACGTTGTTTCGTTTTTTTTTTCTCTGTTTCGTATCAAACTGATAAAACTCGGCACGCGTGATCTGTCATCGATAGTGAAAACAGCGCGTGTACGAAATTTCACAGATTTATTTGCATAGCATCGTTTACACGAAATCCAGGAGAAAATATTACATTACGAATAACCGTACGTACTCGAAATAAGTGAAATCGATAAAAAGTCCATATAATCGAGCTTCTCGTTACTTCTTAATCGTAGTTGATCCGTTATCGGATTAATTAAACGTTTACTTACTTATCGAAATTTTGATAGAACACCGACGTACACGTGTAGAATTTATATACCGTGTGAAAATCGACGATTAATTGTCGAAACCGAACGGAATCGCGATAAATCGGTACAGAAATGGTCAAATACGTGACGTTCGATTTTTCTAATCGATTAACCATCGTAACGATCGCGTGAAAGAGAGCTTTTCCAACTTGTGGGAAGCTGTACGGTGAGCTTTCCAATAAAAAAAAAATTTTACAGTAATATCTATGCTCGTTTTTACCAGTTCAAACGGAGTCGTCTACACGTTCAATGATTTTTGCTTGTCGCTATTGGACACAACAGGGGTGCCCGATCGATAACCATGATTCATCACGAGAGAAAACGTGTAAGGTTCGAAGCGCATATGCGAATAACAAAGTCCGATTCAACGCGACCAAGTGGAGATCGATAGCGAGAAAGCCACGTCGACAGGAAATTGATTTTGCTACGAGATCAACAAAAAAAAAAACGAAATTAATCCAAAGACCACTTGTGTATTTGGAAACAGACTTCGATAGTTTCCACCCGTATCGATCGGAAAACTGTATATTCTAAGAAAGAAGAGGTATACAAGGTGTCCCAAATTAGAAGTGAGTCCTTGGAAGGGGTGATTCCTGGGGTGATTTGAAACAACTTTTTCCTTAGTGAAAAAATTCTTCGAGGCTTTGTTAACGAGATATTAACGAACAAACCCCGACCAATCAAAGCGTGAGGTTAGCTACGCGCTGCGATTGGTAGTCAACGTTACCGCAGCAGCTCAGCTGGCAAACTCGCGTTCCGATTGGTCGGGATTTTTCGTTAATATCTCGTTAACAAAGCCTCGGACAACATTTTCGCTAAGGAAAAAATTGTTTCAAATCACCCCAGGAATCACTCCTATTTTGGGTCACCCTGTATAGATTGCCATTTAAAGTCACTTACACACACACACACACAGACGCATACACACACAGGGACAATGTTTACACGAAGCCACACAACACACCGTTTCTTTTTCTTTTCCGGCGAGAAAGAATTAAATGATGAATGGAAAAACTGTCTCGGTTCTCTTTATAGTCTCTTATACGCGTTCAACTGTGGGTAAACATCTGGAAAGTCAATATGTTATTACTGTAAAAACTAGTCGAGTGTAAGGCACTGGTGTCTATATACGCGGCTCCATCGAAGCAGCTAAAATGTCCATTCTCTGATCGCGAAGAAAAGAAAAACCACGAGGATGCGAACAACGGACGTGTAAACAGAGTCGGGTGTAACATACGATTCTTATTCTTTCTTATTTTTTTTTTTCACCTAATAACGTGACTCTCGCACACCTGTAACACACGCTGTGTGATTCTATATATTGATATGGATACATCTCTGTAGTTCGTACACGTTATTATTTATTTGTCGTATTAACGGGACTAATTCTTTCGTTCCCTTATCATCGATGAACGGGTACAAGTTAACACTTTGACGGCCGGACTCACGTACATATGTGACTTCCCTGTGCCAACGGTTGTCGGCCGATTTCACGTACAACACGTGAATTCATTTAGTTACAGACATCATCTCGATTATCGTCTGGCTTGTCCTATACGATTATTGTCCAAGCGTTATCCCCACCACTGGGAAGGGGAGGAGCGTGGAACCTGTCAATCGCAATGCTTTCTTGCCCCTCCGCTCAGACTTCGAGCACAAAAACGAATTTACGAGGTTCTGAAGCATTTCTCCCTACATGATTATTGTCCCGCCGCGGACCCGAGTTCGGGACGATAATCGAGAAGAGTCTGTAATGTCTATCTGAAACGGAGGAATCAGAATTAGGCACGATCGATAATAATATAATTTGCATGTACGATAGTAACTATTCTTCTGAACTAGGACAATCTGCAAAATAAATACGCCTTTTTACTTCTTAAATAATAATTATGTCGGAACTTACAACATGTCAACAGCATGCCTTCGATTTGTAACAAAGCTTACGAAAAAAAGTAAACCTTTTCGTTAACAGTGCGGCCGTCAAAGTGTTAAGAAACTTATCGTCAGACGGTTTTCTCGTGATATCATTCCTGCGAACGGAAAACACGGTGAATCGGTGGTCCGAACGTCGGTTGCCTGGGTTACGACAAGTTCAAACACAACGACGTGGGGGATGGGAGGGCGGGGGGCGGAGGGGAATTAGACGATTCAGCGACGACCTATAATGCACACTGTGTACACACAGTTAAATGACTAGAATCCCTTACAGAGTCGGAAAGACGCTATAATCCGCGTAATAACGTTTACACATCAAGCGAATAATCAAGCGTTGTGCCTCTTAATTTTAATCCTTTCGCGATTTCGCGACGTGTATAAACGGCGTAAGCTACGATAACGTTTCGCGGACCTGAAAATACGAGAACGGAATGAGTGTCCGGTGAGCCGAGTCGCAAAATCTCTTTTGAATTTTATTTTTTCTTCCAAAAATCGAAACCTCGACTCGGTCCGATAAAGAGATTTCGTTTCACCGGTCGCCGATCGTTATCGAGCGAGCGCCGAAAAATTATAGTATACAAGTACACGTTACACGACGGCCTGGCGATTGGGACATACAGGGTGTCTGAGTTAACTGGATCACCTCGAGTAATGACTTAACGGTGTACACTTTATGAAAATTTTGATGCGTGAAACTTAAATGGCATCGATGGGCACTTCTTATAAGGCACGTGCTCGTTTTGTGGGTGGAGGCATTTCAGAGATTTCAAGGTCACCTTGAATTTTTTAACGGATTTACCTAAAATAATCACTGTATTGAAGTTGAGGGGCATCAGTTCGAGCACCAATAGCTTCCAGATAGTAAGTACGTATTGAAAATTATTTTGTAAATATCTCGTTAAGTATTGGGTTAATATATAAAGCATTTTTACTCAGAATATGATACTCTATGGTACAAAAAATAGGTCTTTCCGTTAAAACAAATCAAGGTGACCTTGAAATCTCTGAAGTGCCTCAACTCATAAAAAATGCACGTACCTTGTAAGATGTGCCCCTTAATGCCATTTAAGTTCCACGACCCTAAATTTTCATAAAGTGTACCGTTAAGTCATTGATCGAGGTGATCAAGTTAGCTGAGACACCCTGTATACCGGAACTGAGATCGGGGAAATAGGATAAAAATAAATTAAGTCTCATATGTTACTGTCCTCGAATCCCGTGGATTACCCACGCGTCAACGCCACCGCATCGATGCTCTACCATCAAATGAATCTTGTATCGAGGATAGAAAAGGGATAGAGCGCAAATAACTAAATATAATACGAGCGTGAATCCGTTGCTCGATCTCTAATAACTAAAATTCGTACACCTTGTGGAAAAGCTTAAGGGTGTCCGACGAGGGGGTTCCGTTTACACAGAAAAAACGTTGTGGACGTATATAGGGTAAACGCACCAATGAATGAACACTTAACCCAGATAGAAAATGACGCCCAATGACGGCTTAAAGGCGTCTTAGGCCTAAAATGGGCGTCTTCAAGGCATCGTGTGTTATCTGGGACGAGACATCGCAACTATACAAGTCCAATTTGTAATGATAATAATATTAATAAATATATGATACCATAAAAATTAGATTTTCCATACCTTTTTATACCGTATAGACATCAATGTGAAAAATGTAATTAACTGAACTAAAAGGAAAAAACACAGATTTGACTAGTGACAGAACAACAATTAAGTAAATGAACATTTCCAACCGATGTAAAAATGTTTAATCATTTGCTTGTAACAGCTCAATTTACTTGTTTTTATATACAGTACTCATTCACTGGTACGTGTTCCGATTAACTGGTGCGTCCACCCTATATCGAGTCGCGGGTTGGTTACCATAGAAATAAAAAGAAGAACACAGGATAGAGGAACTGCGTTCGACGCGGCGAAACGACAAGAAAATCGATGGAAAGTAAAGAAAAAAAAAAAAAAGAAAGAGAAAAAAAAAAAGACGCCGTTCCGCGTACTACAGTCGGTGCGCGTTTGAACGGGGGGAAAGGAGGGCAGGCGAAAAAGAAAGAGAAAACGAATATATACCCGAAGGGAAATCACCAGGACGGAGCGAGAAGCAATGCTTTCTCCCGGGGTTGCGGCGGCGTAGCACTTCTACATTAAAAACACGCGCGCGCGCAACGAGGTATCTACGTGTCCAATTCGTTTTTCGAGCTGCGCTGCTTCTGGATCGTTTTTTGCAATTGCATGTTATGTTTCAGACGCATGTGACGCCGCAGGTCGGTTCTACGACTGAGAGTGGTGTGACATAGGATGCAGGTTGTCTGGTTGCGATGCACTTCGAGGTGCTGGGTCAGCGAAGCAAGGTGCTTGTATACGCTTCCGCAGAGTCTGCACGAAAAACGCCCTGGACCCTGCATCACCACTTGACCAGTTGTATCGCCAACATGCTTCCGATTGCGTCCCACCCCCCCTGCAACACATCACAACAGCCACGGTCACACCCGACGGTTCCTGAATTTTTTTTTTTTTTTTTTTTTTAACGTTGATTTTGTTCCAAGTCAATTAACATTGAATCAGACACAAGGGGGGGGACTGTAACACGTAACACAGAGACTAGAGGACCGTGTCGTCGTTGCTCTTTACCACCTGGTGTGCTGGAAAATTTATACAGGGTGATTCATAAATACATGTCAGATACTTTAGTCTATAGGCTGATATAAGTAAAAAAAAACGTGATACGAACATGTGTCTGATATACCTTAGTTTTCGAGTTATGGATGATTAAAGAAAATTTTCGAACTGCCCACCTCGTGCCTCAACACACACTATTGCACGCTGTAGCATTAAGTTTCGCGGTCACTCAAAAATTATTTATAAAAGTATTCTTCGAATAGTCTGAAATCCATTTGATGTCCTTTCTCGCAGATCGTGCACATTATTCACTTGCGTTGAATGCACAATAGTTCTTAAATGGACCCAAAAGTCTAATGGGTTGAGATCGTGCACTTCGAACATTTCCTTTAATCATCCATAACTCAAAAACTAAGGTATACAGGACATATGTTCATATGACGTTTTTTTACTTATATTAGTGTACCCCTTGAAGTATTGACGTGCATTTATGAATTACCCTGTACCTGTGTGTCAGTGGTGGGATTCAGCGCGAGTCATACCAGTTCGGTGGAACCGTTTCCTAAAAGCTTCGTAATTTCGACGAACCGATTTTTAAAACGATACCCGTAATCATGTATGCATATACCTGGTTATTCCATAAAATTTTCATTATAAGTTTGTTGTTTTCATTTCTATAGTAGATGCTGAAGTTACGAACCAGTGATTAAATTATTCGAATCCCACCGCTGCTGTGCGTGTATGCGTGTGTGTGAGTTTATCGGTCAATCGTGTGGATCATCGGTTGATTCATCACTAAGGCTGAGAAAAGGTTCTCAGACGTGTGAAAAAAAAGAGTGGGGATTCCCAGCTGAGACCTAGCTTCACGAACTGTGATCTCGACCGACGATCCACCGATTTCTGGAACGTTTACACGCTCAACACAACACAACTGGCGATCACCTAATTGTTCCTATTGTATGTAATAGCGAAAGCTTTCCACCGACTGTTCTTTTTTTTTTTTATTTTCGTTTGTTTTATTCGTGCACACCAGACACTGCGATGCGTGTGCGTCGATGCATTTTTGTTTCTCTATTATGTAAAATTAGCGTGCCAACATCGAACAGAAAAGAGAGACGGTGGCAGTGAGAAGCGTGAAGATTTCCAAGCGTAGTTGATTAACAATGTGAACCGCAACAGGGGGAATATTGTTGCGGCGCTAACCCAATTGCACCCATCATTTTCTTTTTCTTTTTTTTTTTTTTAAATACAGAACACGGTTAATCGTTAGCGCTAGATAACCCTCGTGTTTTTCATCGATCGGGGATCTCGATAGTCGACTGGAACGTCGAACGTCATATTTCGATTCGTGAATTTTATCGAATGTTATGCTATTTATTTGCAGAGGACGCTTTCGATTCTCGCACGCAATCTTACGATTACAAGGTCTCGGTTCTCTTGGCTTCCTGTAATCGCAGTCTTCTCCGAAACCTCGTTACAGACTCGCTTTATCGAGATTTTTTACGTCGCGACATGATCGTATCGATATTTCGATAAGACGTGTTGTAATTATTATTTTTTTTTTTTGATTTTAAGAAAACAAGGACGTGGTTTTCAATTCACATTTTTAAACTTTATTCACACATAATTTTTTTGTTGTTTTACTTACATCGTTTTATATAGATGTTTCTTATTTTTATAAATAATCAAAGAAAGAAATATCAATTCGTCTAACGTAATAATTGGCAATCTTGTACTTATTTGTATTATGGCTTTCGAGGAATGTGCACATTCGTTTCCATTAAATTAAATATATACGTCCTACTATCGTACACGGTTATAAATAAACGTGTGTACATATATAATACACACATATGTATATATATACATATATATACACACGTTATTGTTCCGCGTTCTTTACAAAACTTAACTTACATCGTAACGTAAGGTAACATAAATATAAAAAAAAAAAGAGTGATAGAATCAACGTACAAATTAATATATATATTTTATAATATATATCGCACTAAACATTGATTCGTGCTACTAGCGTTGTTTCGTTAATTTCGATTCTTTAAAGAAACCGTCGAAATTACATAATAAAATGTAAACGTGCAAATTGTGCAACGTAAAAGTATATATAATATGTATATAACAAGCACGAAACATATCTCGCATGCAATCGTAAATATGACACGCAATCCTTGTTTTCGGACGATGTCATTTATCGTTAAACGATCCGGTTTATTATTTCCCTGTCAACTGTTACCGCTGACACGATTAAGAAAATTGTAATTCTCTGCATATAGGCGAAATAAATAATCGTAGTACGCGCCTCCTTGTTCTCTATCCCCCCCCCCCACTCCCCATTGTTTCTCGCAAAACACGCTTGTAAAACTAGCTTCGATTTGTACTTCGTCACGTCGCGCCGATCGAGTCTCTCGATTCACACAACGTACTAAAGACTTTGGCATACAAGAAAGATTGCTTTTTTTTAAAAAAAAAAAAAAAGAAAAAATCACGCGAATAGGAGATCAAATCGTGTACGAGTGGATCGTCGTTTCATTTATCGCATCCACCGATAGCCTCTTTGTAATTGCACAAGAATAAGAAGAAAAAAAAAAGTATATAATAATGATAAACTTAAATCAGAACATAGCAGACTTGTCTCTGATCGAAGGGGTTTTCTTTGGATTAAAAATTGAACTAGAGTATATATAACGCAGAATTGCGAATCGAAATATTTACCATCGTAAACTTAAGAATGAAAAAAAAAAAAACAATGAGCACAATAAAATGAACAAAAGAAAGATAACGTAATAGTAATACGGGACGAGGGCGGCTTAGCCTTTGGCACCCTCGTCGGGATAAACGAAAATAAAATTTATATTATATATATATATATATATATGTATATATATTA
>NW_015373923.1:3053786-3066643 GCF_001272555.1 Dufourea novaeangliae | reverse complement strand
AAAAAAAAAAAAACAATGAGCACAATAAAATGAACAAAAGAAAGATAACGTAATAGTAATACGGGACGAGGGCGGCTTAGCCTTTGGCACCCTCGTCGGGATAAACGAAAATAAAATTTATATTATATATATATATATATATATGTATATATATTATATTATCTATTATATATAAAATTTATACGCGTGTGGTTAAGTCTGAGTTAGGTGTATTACGGAAAATTGGGCAAGTCTCCGAACTTAAAATATAAAATACACGAGTATGCCTAATATCAAGAATGTATATATGTATATATTATGTATATAATATGGCCGAATCTAGTCTAGGAGCAAGACGAATCTCCGAGACGCGCGAATGAGAAATTCGAATGCGGTAAACACGAAAAAAAAAAAAAAGAAATAAATATATCCGGAGAAAAATGGCACGAGCTTTGGTGTTTGTTATTATTGTTGTACATTCGATAAAAAGCATCCTCTTAATGGCACCGCTTATAAAAGTATACGCGGGACACAATTCAATGCTTCGATTTAAATAATCGGACGATTCGTCGATTCGCGGAGAAAGATGCGTCCACGATCGATATATTGCAAAATTAGTGTCCAGCCACGACGATCTCGAATGGCATCGTCGTGAATCAATCGAAATTAATTTAGCTACCAATCAAGAGAAATATCGTTGCCTGGAGAAAAACAATTAAATCGATTTACGTTCAGTCTCACCGTTGTTTCGTCGGTTTCAATATTCTCGATCGATCGATCGATCGATCGATCGCAAGAAAGATGCACATTCCTCCTTAACGCTATTTAAGTACCGAACTCATTTTGACTAGATAAAATAATTTGCTCTTTCCTCTCCGTTTCCGTGTGTGTGACGTGCAAACTCGAGTTCCGCTAGGGGAAAAAATTACCTAGGAGAAGGGCCTCCTACCACTTGGCAGAGTTTGGCAAAATGTAATCTAATTACAAAATCAAAATTCAAATTACAATGTAATTGCAATGTAATTTCGGGACAATTACTGTAATTTTACAATTATCTGTAATTTTTATTGTAAATTTACTATAGTTAATTACTATGTAATTGTAATTGTATTACTAATTACATTGCAATTACATTGTAATTGTGATTCGGATTTTGTAATTAGATTACATGTTGCCCAACTCTGCCACTTGGTATCGGGAATTATTGAATTTTATACCAAACTAACATTTAACATTTATTTCGGCACTCGAAATAAATTTACCAAGTGGTAGGAGGTCCTTTTCCTATGTCACTTATTCTCCTAGCGGAAACGAAGTTTGCTCGTGAGGGTACACTGACGTGCGAACTAGGCTTCCGCTAGGGGAAAAAAAAGTGCCGTAGGAGAAGGGCCTTCCACCACTTGGTATTGTTAATTACTGAAATTTATACCAAATTAACATTCGATTAAAAATTTCTTTCACTACTTGAAATAAATTTACCAAGTCGTAGGAGGCCCTTTTCTTATGTCACTTTTTCCCATAACGGAAGTCGAGTCTGCTCGTAAGGGTACGTATGTGTATGTGTGTGTGTGAGGATGTACGCGTGTATATCTTTGGTTAGAAAATCGTTTTACTTAGGAGTTCCTCTTCCTCTCGTCGCTTCTTACGTTTCTCTTCATCCTCTTCCTCTTCTTCCGTCTCTTTCTCTCATTTTCTCATATGCATATACACATATACAATAAAAGGTAAGCGCAGGACGCAACGCAACGCGCGCGCGCGCGTCATGCACACAAATGACTAGGGCGTACAGTGGTGAGACAGGCATCATTTATAATAGGTGTATCCCGTCGACGACTAGAGTGGAATAGATTTTATAAAGGGCTAATGCTTCGGAAAGTTCGTATTTTTTTTCCCGCCTCCGTTACCTGGAATCAATCCAGACTGTAAGAAACTCCGTTTCTTCCGTCTTACGGAGACGTCCCTGGAACATCTGTTCGTGCACGAAATTCCAAAGTATCGGGAAGTTTTGTTCGTTGCTCGAACTAACGCGATTTCGCGAAAGGGGGGGGGGGCGGGAGGAACAGCATAAGCACGCGAAGGGAGATAATTCTCGAAAAAAGTGGACTTTGCTTTGGAAAAAAGAAACACCAATACGCATCGAAGTAAAAGTACGGTTAAAATCTAAAAATCGTTCTAACGGGATTACGATCCAGAGAACGACCCTTCGAGTATATCTCTATATATATATATATACCTCTGTATATATACGCGTAATAGAACAGGGTAAATGGGGGGGAGGAGGAACGACGGAGAATCTCTCGTTCCAAGGTCTATTCTGTCTCTTCCGTCGACGGGCATCTACGTTGTTGTCGTCGTAGTGTCGCTGCTGGCTCCAGGAGAGAAGGCATAGGGAGATGACGGTGATTCGCACTAAGGAATAGGACTAGATGTGATTCGCTCGACGCTACTCTCCCTGATGCGTATAGTGGTGTAGGTGGCGTTCGGCTCGAGGGCGTCGCTGGGACTTCCGGCGTTCTGACGCGCGATCGCCGTCGAGGAGACGGATATTGGGGTCGGGGGGGACGGTGTCGCGGCCGCGGCGTCAGCCGCGACGGAAGCGCCGCCCGTCACACCGGTGACTACCGGAACACCACCGGTTTTCGCGACTTTCCCAGTAGTCGCGGTTGCGGCTGTCGTGGCGGCTGCTGCGCTGGCTGCGGTTGTACCGCCAGTCGAGGTGGCTGATGCTACTGCGGCGGCGGCGGCGGCTGCTGCTGCGGCGTTCGCTACTGCGGCTGCGGCGGCGGCGGCTGTCGATCCGACCCCGAGCCAACCGTGACGGTTCTTTAAATGTCTCTTCATGTGGGTGGTGCGGCTCAGCACTTTATGACACACCGGACACTGCGTGGTCCCTTTGTGCATGTTCATGTGTTTGTACATCGAGTCCCGATTCCAAAACGTTTTACCGCAGAGTTTGCACGAATGCGACGGCTGTTCGATGACCACCGTACGTGAATCTAAATCAGATATAAACGTTTCATGTGGCAGGTGAGAGTACGGCACCCACCCTGGCTAAACCCCGGTTTTCGGATCCCCTAATCGCACAGTCGGTGATCGTATTTGCCCGATACGACACACCGTTTAACATCCTATTCTCGTTCTTATTCTCCAGAATTTTAACCTCCTAATTTTATCGTCGGCTCGCCGATTACTATGACGACAAACACACGGTGCTGCTGCTGCCGTGCGTACTCTTTTTGTTTTTTTTTTTTTGGTCTCTCTCTGTCCATCGAACGATCGTTAAGACAACCACAAACACTACATTATCGTTCGAATACAACACACAACATCGCACACAATCATTCCATTTTTTCTTTCCCTTTATTCTCTTGGATTTATCCTTTTGGATCTCTCTCCTCGGTTAATTCGTTCTTTTTCTATTTGTTTGTTTACTTTTGCACGCGTTGCCTATCTACTTTGCACTCTCACTCGCTCGCTACTACGTCATCTCCGTGCGATCTATACTAAACTCTGTTCCAAGCAAAACTAACCTCACGCTCGGACGAGTTTTCGACCGATCTGCGCAGCCCCCCACTACTGTCGACCCATCTGCAGAGTCCCCATTATTGCTGACCGATCTGCGCAGCCCCCACTATTGCTGACCGATCTGCGCAGCCCCCAATACTGCCGTCCGATTCGGACGCATGCGATTGCTTGTAGCTCGCTATCTCTGCCGGTTTTCAACCAATGAACGGCCTTCGATGCCCGTCCCAAGCGCGAAACGAGGTTATTACTACGTGAAACAGAGTTTAGGCAATAATCATCTCTGGAGAGAGACGAACGGTGTAAGAAAAGGCAGCACACACGATCAGTTGTACAAAGAACAATCACGAATGGTGATATATCTGTAAACACGCAATTGTAAAAATTTCTTGGAGCGATTATATCATGCTACTGCGTGTAATACAAAGGTGGTAAAAAAAAACGGGGTTGGGCATAACATGAGCGGTTGGGGTTGGGTAGGATACAATGTTTCAACGACAACAAAACAACGTACGTACGTAGAAGAAAAAAACAATAGAGTATTTAATATTCATGCAGAAGAATATCGGAGGAGATCCTATGGTTCTGAGAAGTGTGCGGTCGAACGGTTGCAGTTAGAAATATATATTATGCATTGGATAGTGAAAAAAGTCACACACACACACACACACATACACACATCAAGCTGTTCGCTGTCTCGATCACGGCGATCGATCGGTCGGTTTGAACGTTCAGGAAATTACGATAGGAAAAAAATAAACAAAACAAAGAAACTTCGTTGTACTCCGTTCGATTGCTCGAAAAAAGGAAACGACGCTTCGTCGAACGCCCCTGCCCTGTGCGGTGAACCGACAATCATGTACACGTATTCCTTGTAAGTCGGTGCGCGCGGTACTTAAATGCGAGCGTGGATATGTAATGTGTGTTTGTACGGGTACGTGCGTGTATGTGGGTGTGTAATATGGAGTCAAACGAATAGCGAAATAATATATCACGCGATTCGTCGCGACGATCGTTTTCGCAGCGAAGAAATGAAAGCCATTTTCTACGTTCTTTTTATTAATTCTCTTTTTTTTTTTTTTTACCAATCACAGTTCGAATACAAACGAAGATATACGATGATCCTTGTACCTGACAATCGAGGACATCTGTTCCCCTCCCCCTCTCTCTCTCCTCGTATTTCCACCGTTTAATGTTCAGTCGTATCAGTTCTTGGAAGTGATACGCGGCGACATTGGATAAACCGGCCATCAGGAGCATGAAGAACCCGCGTCAATCTGAATTCTCTTGATTTTATTTTCCATCTAAATCTCTCTATTACTCTATTCAAGTTCTCGAACGTCGCATCTCCTCGAGGTAAATCCTCATATTTTCTTTACGTCGCGCTCGAAAATGTGTCGCGTGCGGAGGGCCGTACGTGCGAAAGTCACGTGTGATCGACGGAATCTCGATATACGGATTGAAATCTCGTCGAACGAATCGATCGTCCACGCATTCGTATCAGTTCCAGAATATGATGTCCCCGGTCGGTGGCGGTTTACTTGGCGCCGTGGACGTTCAGCATGTGGCATCGCATCGAGTACTTTCGCGTGAACACAGTCCGACAGATCGGGCAAACGGTGTCTCCCCTGTGTATGCTACGGTGGTGAGCCAAGGAGTCGCCACGGTTGTAAACGCGGCCGCAGACGTCGCACACCCACCGACCGGTCACGTCGTGCAGAGTCTTAGACCTGCCGCGTCTCGTGTATTCGTTTTGTTGCCTGTGATCCCCTCGACGTGTCGTCGTTAGCTGTTCCAGACGTTGTTCTTGTTGTTGTTCCATGGAACGATGAATCCCAATAGACGTGTTGGCGGTAGTGGTGGTATCGTGCTCTGATTCTGCGCACACAATCCAAAAAGTGTTCCCATACACACAGAGGCACACAGACAGCTTCATACTTATGCGATCGTATATGTTTTTTTTTTTTTTTTTTTTTCTTAAGGGTACGTCTCTCTGTTTACGCCTCGAGGAGAACACCGATATTTGCATCCCGTGCGGGGCGGGGGAGGGCTGGGGTGGGGGACATCGAAGGTTGCTTTTCATTCTGTTCTATTGTCTCTTTCGTTTCTCCTGTCCGTTTCGTTCACGCACGATGTGACTGAGAACGCAACGGTGGTTCCGCACGGTAGTTCGCCATCGAGTGGACCAACCCAAGGTGGAAACGAACCGGCAGGCGTTCGGTGGGCGGAGGGGGAGACGATCGCGACCTGAAGATTGGGGAAAGTTTCCTGCGGTCTCTCGGAACCGAGGCAACACACACGTAAAGGGGAGAGGGGGTATCTTCGCGGGTAAACGAGAAGGAAGGGGAGAAGATTCCGCGTACCTTATGGTGTTTTGTATATGCCATACGGAGGTGTGCACGGTTCTTAAACACGAATAACACCGACGATTCCCCCGATAAATAACGTTCACGTTCCGTCACGCAGCCTACAGAAAAATCAGGGAAACAGAGGCGAACACACACACACGCTCGAGAATCATTCGGAGCACGCGACGAGTTACCCAGGACGAGAAATATATATACACACGCGAACATGGGCGTAGGCAGGGGAAGAATGTGGCTTTTGCCTCATTGAAAAATTGGATTTTGTACCCCCTCCCCTCTTTCTTCCCAGAGTCACAAAATTTTTGCATAATATTTAATATTGCAGTATAATTTGAAACACGATCAACAGCCTCTATTAACAGAACGTATATATTTTCAGCGATTTATGACTTTAAAAACAAAATAAAGCGTGTCTGGCTACGTACGGCCTTTTTCACTGTGGCAGTCGATGTGTTAATATTTTTACCCCCGCCCGTTGCCTCTCTGACTGATAACCTGGCTACGCCCATGCACACGAAACTGGATGATTCGAAGCGATTGAAAAACAGAAGAATAAAAACGAAGGTGATGCGGTGTTTCATGTATATCATCGGAGAGTTTTTTGTTCTTTTTATTAAAACTTCTTCCTGACAAGTAAATTCAATTGTAAATATCGTGTTTCGAGACCATTGTCGTCCCTTCGAGCGAATCGTATACAAAAGAAACGTCCTGTAATGGTATAATAACACTTGCAATTATAAATAGTTTATACGACGTGTAAGTGGAACCGGTAGAATAAAAAAAAAAGAAACATACCATAAAAACTAAAAACGGAGACGAGAGCGCATCGCGAGGCCGTGGACAAGTGTGCGCGCGGTTCGTCTTATGTACGACAATAAAATTACGGAATAATAGTATACGTAAGAATCGCCTCGAGATAAACGAAACTCTATCGTTTACGAAACAAAAAAAAAAAAAAAAAACAAAAAAAAAGGAACGAAAAATTAAACGACGACCGATACGTAACCATCATCCCCTCTTTCTTAATCTCATAGGGGCACGAGGGCGTTGCTTCTTCTTCTTTCTTTTTTTTTCCTTTCGATTGTTCGAATCGCGCTTACTTGCTACGCCTACCTCCCTAAAACGTTTTATTATCAAAGGAACTTTTTTTCTTTTACGTATGTTTCGCGTCATCTTTCGTCGATGGCACCTTATTTATCGAGTCTTCGTGGCAATATCAGTCTATGTGGGAAACGATCGCTCGTTATCGATCGCAGATCGCGAATTGTACACACCGTATTCCGGGGCGAGTATTGTATTATTTTTTTCCCTCTTTTTTTTTTTTCTTCGATATCGATTCTCCGTACATCATTTCTTTAACGTGTGTCTCCCTCGAGTTCATTCACAGGCTTAAATCGTGTAAAAAAAAAAAGAAAACGGTGAAACGCTAAAGCATAATTGGACGACGACAAAGAGAGAAGATAGCGTATAAAAGGAGAAACATATTTGTAGCACACATAAGAGTTACAGAAGAGAATGGAAATCGCGAACGAACGATGACTGTGACGAATACAAATTGTTAACCCTTTCGTTCCCGAATTATCGAAAAATTACCACAGAAATATATTTTCTTGTTATTAGTCTGTATATTACATGACGTACAAATTGTTCGTAAGAACATTTTTTTTTTATATCACAGTATAATAATTCCCATTATAATGTTATTATACATAATAAAACCCAATTTTTCTTACCTTTGAATAATAAACCCCCTTGAAATAAATTAGAGTTCTTCAAGTTTCCATTGTGTTTGTAACAATGCTCAACACTTGAGTTCAATCGAATGAAATAGACAAAGGACCGATAATTTCTTACTTTTAAATGCACATTCGAATTCGCGCCGTATCATCTATACACGACTAGAAGAAACTATTATATAGTCACAGATACGAAAAAATACACGATACCAATATTTTATTTCGTAATTTCGAGTACGTAGTCATACGGCAACAGTGGAAACGAAAGGGTTAAGAAAAACAAAAAACAAAACGGAAAAGACAGCTCGGGAGTAATAACCGTTGACGTTCGTTCGATTTTCACCGGGATATATGTATATATATACAGGGTGTTCCGCTTAAAACAGGCCACCTAAAGATCTTTTCTATCTGTGATCATACGAGAAATATTTTTTACGTAATTTAAATGCTTTCAAGAGACGAATCAGATGGTGGACAAAATTATATAAGTGAATTTAAAATTTCTAGAGTTCAAGGTCATTTCAAGGTCATATCATTATACATGGATAAATGCATAATAATGTTTGCAATAACATACAATCAGAAAAGTGATATGCATATACGTAAAAACAAACACGGGTAACCTTGAAAAAACCATTAAAAAATAACACTTATAAACAATTTTTGCCGCGACCCGATTCGTCTTTTGAAACCATTTAACCCTCAACCATCCCTCATTTTCCCATCTTAATCCGTCTATCGCTGTCAAATTGACTCAGTGGTAAAAAATTCATACAACGAAAAGATGAATAGTTAAATTTGCGAATTCTATAAAATAAAACTCACGGAACCTCAGTTAAATTTGCCTACACACGACAGGATAACACCGTATCTCAGGAGAAAAATGTCTCAAATTGACACAAGGAACGGTAAGGGTGAAAAATATTTCTCGTACGATCAGAGACAGCGAAGATATTTAGGCGGCCTGTTTGAAACGGGACACCCTGTATATAAATCGGTCGCGTTCTCCCTCTTTTTCGAAATTATTTTTTTCTCTCTCATTTATTTCTCGTTCACAGGCCCTCTCTTTATCTCCCGCTCGGCGAACAAATACGAACGTTCGCGTCGCATACCGGCGCGAAGCGAACGATCGTCGCTGGCGAAGCTCAGTTTCGCGTCGACGCTCAGCGTGCACTTGTGGATCCGCAACAGATGCGATTTCATGTCGTAACTTCGACTGAAGATTCGCTGACATATCGGGCACCTGGTCTGCCCGGTGTGCAGGTCCTTGTGCAGTGTCAACGACATCGGATGCTTGAAACCCTTCAAACAAATTCTACACCGAAACAACAATTCAGCGTCCTCGGACCGACCACCGTACTCGTCGTCGTCCGAGACGTGGCCCGCGGTTGCGGAAACGCCGCCGCTACCACCACCCCCGCCCCCAGCGGTATCTCCTGCTCGTTCTACAAATAAACACAACAAACACACAACAAGAATCACCTCTGTAATTTAACCCCCTCACCCCCACCGCGTGCGCGAGACGGGATACAACCAACAACAGAGAGACACAAACATACAGGGTGTCTCCGATCTAACGAATCAGCACCTTTAGTGCTCTTGCTTTTGATTCGCGGGAAATTAATTTTAATAAATCCTCTAAATGATGTCCATCAACTTCAGATACATTTCTACACTGAATCTTGTATCGTAGTTATTTTATTATTTCAATCTATTATACATTTGTGGATTTTCCGTACTCAAGGTCACACTGTTATAGATCATTGATTATTCCTGATATCAACTATTACGCCACGGTAATACAAATATAAAGTTTTATTTTAAAAAAAAAAAAAAAAAAAAAAAACATCGATGACCTTGAAATTTCGAGAAATATGACCTTGAGAAAATTTGTTTGCCTACCATTAGAGATTTGCCCCTCGAACAATACAGTTTCATCATCTGATATTTTTTCTATCGTAAAAAACCAAGCGAGATATTTTAGGGATGCTCGAGTTAGGCGGGACACCCTGTATGTAGAGGACAGACGGCGTGCGAAAGACGTCCGGTGATAATCGCGCGGTACCAAGCGTGTCCGATTTTCCCTTTTTTTTTTTTTGCCACGAGAGTTGGTCCCTTCGCCGTTGAACCGAAAGCCCGCTTTTGGAATCGACGTCGTTTTACCTCGAGGACTACACGCCTACCAACTGGTGGACGGGACCAGCAGGGACAAAACGGAGGAGTCTCGAACGAGATCGACGTTCGTGTTTTTCATTCTCGCGGTATCCTCTGTTGCGTGAGAAAGCGCCAAAAGCTCGATTAGAACAAGTTCCCCCCGGGGATCAGACCAAACAGAGAGACAGAGGGCGTAAATACGAACGACAACCACCGAAAGAAGATTTTAAGCTCGCTAAGTTCCCAGGCTGACGAGATAGAACACGGCAGGTGTGACTCTCCCCCCCGTTAATATAGAGTCGAGTTTTTCGAAATGATGTACAACCGATGGGCACGATATTGTGTCCTTGTAAAACACCAAAATACAGTTGTAAAGGTCACCCCCTTTCCGGTGGTCAAAACTATAATTCGAGACGCTCGTGAAATGTCAATTCTGAATAGGTTTAATTTTTACCAATGCAGTAATTACTATTGAGCAGGGAGGCGAACAGAGGTTAATTACCGTGTACCTTTGATGGAATATTATAAGCAGAAGTTTTAAATATCAATTCAAAAATGTGACGTTTGCAGCCTGAAATTCAGACCGTTTTTAGGTACAGTAAATCATCGATGAGTATTCGAAGGCTGTTCGAGGCACTGACAAGGAGAGCTTCCCAGGTGTAACGTTGAATTTTTCATAAGGTTTAGCACGTTGATAGAGCTTGGAATTCTGAAGCCAATGAAATTTGTTTCAGTCGTATATGGCCATTAGTTTATGAAATATTTAATGTTTAGTGCCGAGCAGCCGTCGAGCACTCATCGAGGATTTACTGTATCTTAGGGCCTCTTACGGTGACACTGGCATCTGCCTTAATTTTAACAGGACACAATATCGTGACCATCGTTTATAGGTATCAGTTCCAGATTCCCGACCTTTACTTCTAAAAACGCGGCAGATTTTCAGAATCGCCTCCACCTATCGACGTGGTACGGAGGATCGAAACATGGCTTTCTGGGGGAGGGGATAAGCTCTCTCTCTCTCTCTCTCTCTCTCTCTCTCTCTCTCTCTCTCTCTCTCTCTCTCGTCGATTACACAACTGCTTCGATTTTCCATTTATTACAAATCTCCAAACGGTGTCTCAAATCACCCATATCTCTTTCAACGTTTCACACGCTGCTGTATTCGCGACCGAGTCGAAACGCAACGACGCGCGTCGCGAGTACTTGCACAAAAAGGACCACAAAGGAGAGAAACAAGGAGACGAGGAAACGGGATCGGACGGTGCACTTCGCTTTTTTTTCTTCTTTCGATTACCCGTGGATCGTGTTTCGTGTCGATTATACTATACTACTGGTCGAGTATACAGGGTGTCCCAAAATAGGAGTGAGTCCTTGAAAGGGGTCATACCTGAGAGGATTTGGAACAAGTTTTTCCTTAGCGAAAATATTCTCCGAGGCTTTGTTAACGAGATATTAACGAACAAACCCCGACCAATCAGAGCGCTACTCTACGAGCGAGCTCTGATTGGTCGGGGTTTGTTCGTTAATATCTCGTTAACAAAGCCTCGGAGAATTTTTTCGCTAAGGAAAAAGTTGTTTCAAATCACCCAGGGAATCACCCCTTCCAAGGACTCACTCCTATTTTGGGACACCCTCTGTATATCACCTGAATATTCCGCCAACCGATTAGTATCAGTCTACGGGTGCTCGTTCGGAAACGGTACAGCACACCCGTTATATATATATATATATATATATATATATATATAATATACGTTTTACGACAGAGTCCGCACCAGGGACGGTTTTTATACGACGTAAATCGTATCTCGGCTAGACCCCTAATCATATACGCGAGAACTTATTTCTAAGAGATCTTCGGAACGGTGGAACGACAACGGAAAAAAAAAAGAACGAGCGCTCCGGTGTTTTACGCGTGTGTGTCCAACGTAGGTACGCGGTGAAACAGTGTTTAATAAGTATCCGTGGGTACAAACGAAATCCGACGAGTACACACGATCCAAGTAAATCCACTCAACGGACGAAACGATATCGTTTTCTAGACGGAAAAAAAAAACAAATAAGTATATACTAACCTATTTGTATCGAACTCTACGCCCGACGATCCGCCGAACGAAAAACGCGTTATCGTGAATAAAACAAGAAAAAAAAAACAAGTTATCCGGTTAACGAGATTACCTCGTCGCAGTCTTATGTGTACAGTCAAAAGATAAATTAAATACAACACGATCTCGTCTAAGGTTATCCTATATCCGTGGCCCCCTGAGGCGGCAATCTCATCTCGGTCCGAGAGGAGTAATATCATCGTTGGTTCCTGTTGATCTAGCCTAACCGATAATTTACTATTTTACGTGTTTTCTTTTTTTCTTTCCCTTTTATATAAATAATCGTTAAAAAATAGACCGAAAGATCGACAATGCTTGGCTTGCGACGATACGAATTCTCTCTCTTCTCTCCTCCGTCGTTCTCTCTCACTCACTCACTCTCCTCTCTCTCTCACACACACACATACACACACAAACAGTATGGACGAAACCGGTATCCGATTGTTAAACAACCGATGATCGCAAAAAAGCTCCTCGAACGTCCGAACACGCGAGTACGTATGTATATTATACATATATCACGAATTTCAAAGCAATTTTCAACGGAGGAGGAAGAGGAGGAGGGGAAGAAAAAATTATAATAATAGAAAAAAGGCTCGGAATGCAAACCGTGTATAGTAAGTACGAAAGCAGTGAAACGGCACTGTGTCGAGTGGTTTCCATCGTGACGTTACACAACTCGGACAGAAGTGCCCAGTCTACTGGGTCATCTCGCGAAAAAGGAACAAAGATTAACGATTACATCCATCCGTATTTCCGTATCGATCGCAAGAGAACGGTACCGAAAGATCTTTCCTCCCCCCTCCCCCCTGATTTCTCGCTTTGTTCCAGCCAAGCCACCCACCCCTCGTATCTCCCCAACCCCACCTCTCTGGAACACCCCTCTTTGTTTTTTTTTCTTTCCGTGGTTCTCTTTCTGGACGTGAAAAACAAAAAGGGTTGACAATTACATCAATTAAAAGAAAAAAAAAAACAAATCGAAAGAAGCACAGGGG
>NW_015373923.1:3052403-3052850 GCF_001272555.1 Dufourea novaeangliae | reverse complement strand
GAGGGCACAGTAAGTTTTGTTAATTAGTTGAGCAGCGATATTAACACGGCGGCGCCGCGGCCGGTGGGGGCGAGTTGGTGCTATGGGGGCGGGATGTGCGGGATCGCGCGCATTTTGTGAAAATCGACGAAACATGGCCAGCGGCACAAACAGGCATTGCAGGGCCAACATTTGAAGCGCGTCTGCCTGAGCTTTCCACGTGATGTGACCATTCCGCGCTGCTTGCAGTGTACACATACTTTTCCGTGGCCGTTTGCTTTGCTGAGGCTATGCGGCTGACCAGATACGTACGTAATCCCTCCTGGAGAAAACACATTGGCCAAACACTTCGGTTAGTCATGTCTTAAGTATATGTGCACATGCAGGCAACCATTAGTAAAGAAATTTGTCTGATATATATATTTTTTTTTTGTGTTTTTTTTTATATATATATATATATATATACGT
>NW_015373923.1:3004891-3052192 GCF_001272555.1 Dufourea novaeangliae | reverse complement strand
GTGTTTTTTTTTTTTTTTTTTTTTTTTTTTGGTTTTTGTAAAGATGGAAACATAGCATTGCCAGGTGCTAGCCGAATATATATAGATCTCGATCGTCGTTCAGCTATTTCTCTCGGTTTGGTTTTCTCTTCGGTGTCGCGAGAGTTCGCAAACCCTTCTTTTATTTTTTTATTTTTTTGGGCTCCGTCTCCGAAATACGAAATTCTTTAGCGAGCTTTCTTTCTTTCTTCCTGTCTCTCTCACTCTCCCCCACTCTCTCCCCTCCCTCCCTTTTTTTTTTTTTTTTTTTTTTTCATTAGTCTTTCGTTTTGCAACGCAGCCTGGCAACCCACGATCAACGTGTAGCTTACATATATGTATATATATGGCATGTAAATAACATATATATACATATATCTCCTCGATCATAGAGAAAGTACTTAAGAATCGTTCTTACTTCGACCACTGTCTCTTCTGGATCGTCTCGGAATTATTCGTTCTAATCTCATTCTGGACACGGTGCTCGCTTATATTCCGTCCGGTGGATATTCCAAATATCGTTTCGCCCTGAATCCTCGTGAATTTCAAATATGTATATCCGATAAACACGATCGTGTCCGACTTCCGACACCGACATGGAAGATCGATCGAACGGCCATCGACGATCCATCATCCCCGCCTGCTCTCTCTCTCTCTCCTTCTTGCGTTCTTCCGTTCAGGAAACGATGTTCAATCGATATTTAGTCTCCTCGATAGTCGCTACGAGACAATGCATTTTCACCTACGATTTACCGTTTAACGATCTGCAATCGTTTTATAATACGACGATTTTACGTTATTTCACGATTCGCGCGTGGTTACACCCGTTTAATTTTCCCGCTCGCCACTCACACACAGCACTCGTAATAAAAAAGAAAAACTATCGAGCCATCGGTCGATGATCCATTATATACAGGGTGTAAGAAAAATGTTGGAGAACCCGGAAATGGGAGACTCGTGAGGTGATTTGAAACAAGTTTTTCTTTAGCAAAAATGTTCTCTAAGGCTTCGTTGACGAGATACTAACGAAAAAACGCCGACCAATCAGAGCGCGAGTTCCCGCGGTAACGTTGGCTACGCGCTGTGATTGGTAGCCAACGCAAAATTTTTCCCAAGGAAAAATTTCTTTCAAATCACCTCACGAGTCTCCCATTCCCGGATCCTCCAACATTCTTGTTACACCCTGTATATGGTTTTACAGAATTTTCGGGTTTCGATCTGCGCAGACACAAAATTGAAGGAGGAAGGGGGAGGGGGGCTCGTATCCCCCGGAAACGCGTCAACGTCAGCCATCTTTCGGTACGTTCGCGTGTAAACGACGCTCGAAACGAATATTCATGCTCCTGTCTTCGACGGTATTGTCATCGATCGACGTAAAATGATATTCTACTTACCTACCTGCGAGAATGAATTTCGCGATTGAAACGTATTTCGGATCGGGTCACGTTTTGTCGCGCTTTATCACCGGACCATTTCAAGTTTTTTTTTCTTGTTTCTTTTTAGGGGGAGGGGGTTTCTTTATGTATAATTGTGGTGTACGGATCAAGCCTCGGTTTCTCACGCCGTATCGATTCGATAAGGTTGCCCCCGCGAGCAAAACGATACGAATTCCCGTTTGGATAAGGAAAAACAAAAAAATTAGCGTGGCCGGGTTCTAGAGGTGTATCGATTCGACCTGAATATCGGGATTCCCACGCACCCATATTATATCGATCTGTCAAGGTTTACAAAGGGGGGGGGGGCACAACGAGAAGAAAGGATCAGTATATATATATACACAAGTGAGATATTAAGAGGCGTGGAAGAAAGACCGTTTACATGCTACTATCTGACAGCACCATCACCGTTTGCTACTTTCAACAGATTAGTTGTCTTGCAAGGCTGTAAGAGTATCGTTACGATAAGTCACGTGTGGTTCACAAGTTAATCTTTAAGTATCGTTCAACGGGAATCGCCGTTTCCAAAATATGTTTTTTTTTTTGTTTCTTTGGTTTTTCGTCTACGTCGACAACAGACGCCCAATGGCCGACAGAAAGACTCAGAAGGCAACGGAATTCCTGTTGCGATTCTTTTAAGATTAACTTTCCCATGCAAGGTGGTCGAATCGGAACACGTGTGACATTCGACGAACACACACGCGCGACGATCGAATTTGCCCTCGTACACAGTTCTATGATACGAAGTAATCAAACCTCATACCAGCGTCGAAAGGTATTTTTTTTTGTTCTTTTTTTTTTTTTAGTGTATACAGAAAAAGAATATAGTATGCTTACAGTTAGTGCGCAATTAGGGAATAATAATGGTTCCGAGTTGTTAAAGGAATGTAGATGATTGTCGGCACACATACAGCACTTGGCAATGCTCACTAATGTCTACGGTTCAACCTACACCAGAGTGCGCCTAATACACCATACGTTTATCCAAAAACCATGCACTCCGTAATGCTATAGTACAGTGAGAAACGATTAATAGAGGTAAACTTTCGACAAACAGCAGGAAATGCATTTCTCCAAAAAAAAATGTTCTTCTTTTTTTTCTTTCGTTTCACAGACATTTGCGTCAATGCTTTTTGCCGCACGATTGTTTCGTCAACGCGATTTTAATCTTTCCATGTAAGAACAAAAGACACAACGACAAAAAAAAAAACAGAAAAAAAAAGGACAAAAACAAACAAAAAGAAAAAGTATCTAAATGAAACTGATGAATTGCAGCTTGGACCTAACGTGTCCAATAGAACCTAATGTCTTTGCAAAATTTTTCTCGTTTCTTCTATTCTCTACCGATCGAGTTCACGAACAACCGATGATATGTTTCTATGCACGTTTAGAGGCGCTGTTTTCAATGCTCGTAACTTTGTCAAAGTCTTGGAAAAATTTTTCACGCGTATCAATGGTAGAAAGCTTGTTCTATACGCTACTCAATCCTTGTAAGATTTGCATTATAGATAGATTCACGCAACTATCCCCTCAAATCGATTAAAGAAATTAATTCCCTCCTACTCCGTACAATTCATCGTCAAATTCAACTAATCCAAGTTATATATATATTGTATATATGTGAGAACTGTTTTGTATCCACGTAAAGGATACTGTATTTCCGATACAATAACGTGTTTTGCATCTCGATTCGAAAACACGCTTTTACGAAAGTAAACAAAAGATTGTTTTTTTTTTTTTAACTTTTAGACAAAACTACGTCCCGAAAGATTGTTTAATCGATAAACATTTGCGCGCGTGATACGTGGGCACAAAACGTGTAAACTGGTTGACAATGCCATTTCTTTTAGTCCGAAGGATCGAGATTCCAAAGAAAAAGTGACGTTCCTCTCGATAATATTACTGGTCGATTATGCGAGAAAAAGCATTACCGAGAAATCGTTATACCATTTATTAATCGAATTTTTGTAGATTTTAAAAGATATGGCAAAGCATCGCGTTTCTTTTCTACATACATAGAAAATACGATAATCAAGAAACACTTACCCTGCACTGCTTCTTGCGTTAACCTTTCCCCGGATGTACTGGGTTTCGATAGTAGGTGTCCTAATTGAACACACAGAATTGTAATATTATAGTATATGCATTACAGCATTAAAATATTATTCGACCGTCATGGATCAGTGGATCCACTACTATGAATCTTACCGACATCCGCAGATTGATGTTTAAGATCCAAAGTGTCCGAAGTAGACTGACTACTTGAATAAAACGTCTGACTGATGTCTGGCTTCTGGTCGTGGTCGGGTGTATTGGACGATGTATCTTCTATACCGATCTTATTTAACGAACCGTCTCCGAGACTCTGATCCTCGTAACTACAGCTACTTCCGTCTTGTACTAAATATTCAGGCATTTCCAGTTTCAAATTCGGCATAAGGGGGATTATTTCAACAGGATCCGAGCCGGTCGTTGTCTGACTTTCCGACGTTTTACTTTCAGAGTCTTTAGCGGATACAGCATTACTCGCAGCCTTCTCCGCGTTTGCGTTCGCGTTTTCTCGACATTTTCGTCTTTTGCTGGGCGGGGCGTCTGGTTGCAGATCAACTGCATGGTAAGGCATAGGAGACAATGGTGACTTCATTCTTTTATTATCCGTTGTTTTGCTAGACGTATTTTGAAGTTGAATTTCTGGTTCGTTAGGAATGTCCATGTCATCCTAAAGCATTATTCCAAATGTACTCCAAAATCAATTAATCCCAGTTTCGACTTGAACACAATTTAAACAAATGCTCACCTCCACTAAGCTGTCGTTATCCTTCCCACTACCATCTGTAAGACCTTGAACCGCTAACAATTCAGCTGTTGTTAGAAAACTGGCTAATTGTTCCTGAACTACGTTTACCTCTCCTTGGTACATAAAATCAACTAATGCTGCCAAATCATCAAATTTTACATTACGGAAAATTATAACTGGATGCTGACATGGATTTTCCTGTAATGAGGCGAACTGTATATAAAACTTATGTCCAATGTATGAAAGAACAGGTGAATAGTAAATTTATTATTCGGCTTTCTCACCTTAAATAAATCTCTGAAATTTACATCGACCAGATCTTCTTCTGTCCTTAATGTGTCAAACGCACAGGTAATGTGCTTTAAATAGTTATTCCACCTAAGAGAAAATTGTTGACTCGAACCCATGCTGCTTTTCTAGAATGATATACATTTACCATTTAAATGTTACGAAATTTCCGACTTAAATCTTCAAAGATATTCGAATCAACGAACGACGAGGAATACAACGTAACGAAACGCAATGTGATACTATATTCATCTGTTCATGCATTTAGTATTTATAAACGATATTTTACCGTTTCTTCCAATTATCACGCTCCCAAAATAATAAAGTTTGTGGGGTCGAGAAATTTCTGACTCTTTAACACGTAGCACAGTTAATATCGTAGATAACCGTCATACGATCTGGCCGTCGGAGCGATTCAATTATTACGGGAACGTGGAAGTGGTTCTAGCGCGTTACTCTTGATACGTTTGACGAAAAATAAAAACTGTAAACAGTAAAGCGGAGTAGAATTTCATGGCACTGTGAAAGGGTTTCACGGGTTCCGCATGTAGATGAAAACTGGCGTCGATCTACCAAACGATTTCAATGTTATGTAATTGCATCGTGCTAAACGGTTTCCACACGCGTTGAACGACTTTTCACGGAATTCTGTGTCACTTTAGAGGCCACACTTCTCGATTAAATGACAGCTGGTAGCCATTTTCCTTTAGGAAAACGCGTAAGATGCGCGAAAAGAACTCCACTTCCTATAGAAACCACGCGCGATGCGTGGGACGTCGCGATACATGTGTGGAACACCGTAGAGACGTTGTCATTGGTGAACTCACATTTGTAACGATACCTATGAAGATGACCGATTCAAATTTTTATTCGCTTGATTGACATAACAATTCAAACATTTTTCAACGTATCCTACGTTGTATTTTAACAATGATCGGACAAGAACATTTTTTCCCGGTATCGTGTAATGGTTGTATATGAACAACCATATACTGATTTAATAAAGATTACAATTTAACAATTCATATAGGAATGGACAGAATATAAAATACTAACAATCCACAAGTTATTCTCACAGATTATGTGAGTTTAATACGTTTAGTTGAATAATAGATGCATGAAAATATAGGCTTATACCATTTTTATTGACTGGTACCGACAACCAGTGATGACAAGTGTTGTAGACCTATCGGAGAAGATGAAGCATCGCCGATGAAACGGTCGAGAGTATCGTATCTTATATATTGTTAGTTTATGCTATAAAAAGCTGTCAGAATCTGTCAAAAATTATTAAAACATGAATTGTGTCCTGGTTATTTAAAAAAAAGTTGTCAACACTTATAATATTTTATAACTGCTCCATACTAAATATTGATAATACCATTATGTCTGGCATAAAGGTAACAAGATGATAAAGAATAATGTTGTTCTGTTTTGACTAAAGAGATAAGTGAACAATATTTTAAATAAAAAATTGATTTTTATAAACATTAGGCTGATGCGAATAAAGATGATAATCTAAGGAGGCAAGGTTCATTTAGGAAACTGTTACCTTTAAACACAAATGGAGATTCTCAATTAAGTATGTCTGTAAAAATGATCGACAGGCCAACCATTTCACAAACCAATAAAGAATACTCGATTTACTTGCAAGAATACAATATTTTATCGGAATAGTAAGTTCTGAAACAACTATGTAATTACAAAATTATATTCATATAATGAGGAGGAGTTGCTGTATTTTTTATTTGTTTATAGTAAGATGTTGTGTTTTCAAGATTTAAAAGGAATTTATGTAATACCATCAGCACAGAATTCTTTGTGTAAGTAATAGAAATAAGTAGGAATTAATTGTTTTTCTGAATGGACTTCGTGCTTGTAAAAGGTTATACATTTAAATTATTAAAGCCAAATATAAATTGGTTCTTAGGTCTTGCTTATCCTGACTTCATCTTATGTAATGGTTTCCATGTAAATATGTGCACGATTTATTGTTTGTTACACTTTCTTATAAACATCAAAGCATCAAGCGTCTGTTGTATTCAGTAATTTATTTATCTTGTACTAGTGTGGTTTGGTGTACAATTCGTTAGGCAAGGAATCTATCAAGGAGGAGTCTTCAGATTTATTATTGCATTACCACAAAATTTTCCAGATGGAGGATGCCCTGTAAGAGTCTTAACTCTTAGTATACAAGAATTTGATCTTACACATCATTGCTAATGCATTTTAATCAAATTTTAGAAAGTTACGTTTCAAACACCCTTGTTTCACCCTTTAATTGATCCCCAGTCCGGAGAGCTGAGCACTTCATGGGGATTTCCTGAATGGAGGAAGAGCAATAGAATCTGGCAATTAGTACAGTTCATAACGAAAATACTCACTAAAGTAGATATTAAAATGAATCCTGTGAACCAGGAAGCATCTATGTTGTAAGTATATGAATTATATATTGCATTTTTAAAGCTAAACAAAGCTCATTTATACAGTAAATATCATTACTGGTTCTATGTAATAGATTAGAAAATAACTTTGAAGAATTTCGTGACCGTGTGAAGAAATGTGTGAGGGAAAGCTTAGATAAAGTATATAATCCACCTATGATGGACGATCCTCATTATATAGTTTTTAGTCTATATAACAGTGAGCTTCATGACTCTGTTAAACGAGAAATTTATGAACCCAAGGTAAGAAAACTATTGCATTTGATTTGTGATAAGTTATTAACGAATTTATGATTTAGGAGGAAGAAGAGAACAAAGCACTGGGTTTATCCTGGGTACAGCCAGGTTCTTTACAACCATTTTCAAAACCTGAAGCAAGATAATGAACAATTACTTAATATATAAATAGTACTGAAGAAACTATGTACGTCCACATAACATAGAAAGCTATTCGTACATTACACAGATACAGGGGACACATTATAATGTATTTTTGTATTAGCAGAAAATGATAAATTTTAAATATATTCTAATTATTACACAACATTCAATTTATTATCACAACCAATCATTGTTCCAGCACAATATTGATTAAAGAAGGTTCGACGAACTATCACAGAGCATTTATAAAAAGTTTTAATCACAATTAACGCGACTCTTTTGTATTTTTCAATAGGCTTGATATTCAATAATAACACAGGTTACAGTGACAGCAGGGACAGCGAATGACAGGTTTGAGTTAGGTGTACGTATGTAAATATATATTTTGTACGACAAGAATGTCAATATATTGCCATCTACCAACAGAAGTATGTATTAATTATCCAGGAGCTTAGGCGGTTTGTCGTGGATGGCCGCACGAACGAAATTGAAGATACTAATTAAAAACTCTACAATTGACACTTATTTATGCACTATATCGATCCAGGGGTATTTAACAAACAATCTGACTACTTTGGGAAAAATAAATAATTGTAATTCTTCGTTAAATATCATCAAATAGCACAGCGTAAGAGAGAGTTCCCATTTTGGGTGGTCGTGAGTTGTCAGAGTGAGTTGGACCACTATTGCAAATCGTAAAATCAGCAATATGGTTAAGGATCATGGGAATGATATTTGAATTGATTCTTGTTTCAAATGTAATTACCAACTTTTGTATGTAAACGCTGTAGGATTGTACGAGTCGAGTATTTCCTGTTCGTAAGTGGACATGTAAAACTTTTACACAAGTGGGCGCCCGAATAACGAAGAATAATACGAGATTTTGTTAGTGCAATCCTTAGTGCAACGTGCTTATGGCTTTAAAAATGTGACTGTAATTATATTTTGACATAAAATGTATATTAAAAATTATTTGTGAGTTAGTAAGGAATATGTTTGTTTAAAAATTAGCTTATATTTCGTTAAAGGAGCTCACGAAAAATGCCCATAAATTTATAAGCAGCACTTCACAATTTTCCAGGAAATGGCGTCTGTAAGAGTAATTAAATATATTTCATATAAAAGGCTAGTAACTATCTCTGGTCTAACAAATGCACGTATTCTTTCTTATGATTTGACACCGAACATTCAGCAAAGCATATTGTTCAGCACAAAAAGATCAATTGCAAGGGCTAATGTTGTTGAAGAAGAAAACAAAGTACAAGTTGGATTTGCAGGAGTAGGTAAATTTCATATGTGTGATACTGTACAAATTGGTAAAAAATCTATATCTCCTTAAATGTTATTTGCATTTCAGTTAAAGAGAGCACAAAATCTATTGGATATTTAAGTATAATACTCAGTGGCATAGGACTCACTGGTTTCATGTTGTATGTCATTTTCTATGAACTGTTTTCTAGTAAAAGTCCAAATGGTATTTATGGTAAAGCTTTAGAAGACTGTAAAAAGGATTCTAGAGTAATAAATGCCCTAGGAGAACCTATAAAAGCTTATGGAGAAGAGAGCCGTCGTGGACGCCGTACCCACGTGAGGTATTATCTTGTGTCTGCTTGCTATTGTGTTTTATCTGTGTTTCGTTTAAATACATAATTTTTGCAGCCATACAAAATTTGTAAAAGATGGATTAAAACACATGAGAATGAGATTCTATATCCAAGGTATAAGGAGACGTGGCACAGTAATTTTAGAAGTACAAGAAGTAAGTGGTTTTAATTATCACCTGTATATGTAACTAATAGACACATCTGATGCATTCGAATTAATTACAGAACGAATTTGGCAATTATCTGTATAGATATTTGTACGTACTAGTAGACGATATAATGCAAACTGTTATAAAAATAGAAGATAACAGGGACGAGTATAAGAGTCCTAGTACAGGGACAGACTTCGAACTAAGCTAGTACTTCAAATTTGCTGAAGTAGTGTATTTGATACATTGTATAAATGTGCTTGTAAGCGATCAGTTTATAGGAATAATCTTCACGAATAAAACCGTGGTACTCGAGGAAAGAATGTGCTGTATTCATTCACGCGTAACACGTCTCGAAATAAGTGACGAATAAGTATGCCCGATACGCACGTCCATATTCAATGATCAGAAAAGTTATGAGTAACAGTGGATTCTCTGTAAAGTGGTGTCCGTTAAATACAGTCGTGGTGTTCGAAAAATTCGCGGAACGAAAGTTGACTCGTGCGCCTTTATTTATGCTCTCATCCAAATCGAATGAGTCAATTTTATCTTAACGCCGTTTCCGGTGAAAACGCGACGACAGTTTTCGCTGATGTCTCACTTCTGAACCGTGGACCTCGTTTGATCATTTACAATTCATAAACGAAAGAACGATTAGTACGTTGTTATCGAACATTGGAATTGATCATAGAGATTCATGGAATTCCGACGGTGATGCACGGTTTGCAATCTGCCCACGTGAAAGATCAGCCGTGCATATCGTTATCGTTAGCAATCGCCTAAAAATTAACCGAAGGCTGCGGCGAGAGATTCTGTCGTTCGCATCATTCTCGATGCCAGCTGATTCTCTGACAGTCGCTCGTCCACTTGCGAGCAGGTCGAAACGAGGCGTCTTCTCTGTCGGTTCGCCAGTCGCGCTTAAAATGTGACGTGACACCATCACCGGCTAGATCAGTTCTTTAATTATTACTTGTCTTAACTCGTGCTTGATCCGTGCGGAAAATCGTTCTCGGAATCGTGCGTTTCTTTCGCGGCGTCGAATGGTTCAACTGTAACCAGATGCCCTTGATCAAATAATTATTGCCGCGAGTTATTCAGCTTTCGTTACGGCGGGAACGATCTGTCGCGAGTAAACGAAACCAATTCAGAGACACCGTCGAGACGGCCCAGTTTTTCGCGCGCTTGGAAGAAAAACATCGTGCGCACGTACATTCCACGGTGAATAGTTCGCGGCGGAACGAGCTTCGAAATGGAATGAAATGATATTAAGTATCGTCGAGCACGTGCGAATAATAAACGCGTACAGCGGGTAGACGAGGCGGTAAGGAAAGAGAGCCACGAGGCAATTTATCTCCGAGTCGTATCGGTTCAAAAGGTGATCGAACCAAGATGGGCAAGTGCTGTTCCTGTTTTACACGATTCAGGGCAGTCTTCAGACCGGAAACTGTAACGGATGGCCCGTCGAAACCAATATGCAACAGGCCAGAATGTCTACCTCGTCCACCTGCTACTCCCGCTTCAGGTAACACTGGATCCAACATTCCTTTAAGATTTCATATTCTACATATTCAGATCGTCCAGTTGGGTTGAACTGATTTTTCGTGTGCTCAACGATTACAGGGAGTCGTCCTGTATAATCGTCACGAATTTCTGCATTTATTATGCGTGATTTCAGTCAATAAGCGAGGATGCAGAACCTTCTGCATCGTCCACTTAAAAGTTCATTCGTTCAGCTGTTCTTTTGACTCGCCTCGAACACGACCGACGACCTCTAAGGTTAATTGGCTATTTGTTAAGTGATATTACGAGCCGATGCACTGGCACGTGTCAGAAAGAAATTCCAACGATCAAACGTTCGGGTCAACGGGTGGGTCGTTCAGGAGATAACATCGTCGAGAAACGGAAAGGTTGGACCGCTAGCCCAGATAGCACACGACGTCTTGAAGACGCCTATTTTACAGCTATTTTAGGTCTGAGGCGTCTTTAAGTCGTCTTCAAGGCGTCATGTGCTACATGGGAGTTGGATCGTGATTCTTCTTAAAGTCACGGGTTTAAATTTCACGAACCCACTTTTGCGTTTTACTAAGACGATATCATCGGTCAGGCATGCCCTCGGTACGATGCTTCTATTAATACGTGTTTACCGTACGTAATATTCGCGGAGTTACGATAATCCACGAAGAGTTTTCGGAAATCCTCCAGTGTTCGACACAGAACCACTGTTCTTCCGGTTGCGTGCAAACATAAGGGCTATTTTAAGAGAGCACGTGTGGCCGTCGTGGCGGACCGTACCCAAGTGCCTCCTTCGATACTCGATCCGCAACGAAACGTGTGTTTCCAATCATCGCGGTTTCACAAGGAGTTACACACGAGAGGCGTGTACCGAATTCTTCAGTTCTTCCTGCCCGATGATGTCACTCTATTATCGTATAAATATAACGTTCCGATGAATTTCTCGAAGGCATCGTTAGCATGTTTGTCCATGAGAGAGACCACACTGACGCGTGACAACCGTGGAAATGTAAATAAGACCTGTGTGCAACGTTCTCGCGGGAAAATCGTCTCCGCGTGGAAGAGACTTTGTTATCGACGACATACGGTAGCTCGATTGTCGTTCCAAGGTGAGGCGGTTCGGAGGAAATCGTCGAGGAAACATTTTCTCAGCGGTGTTTCACCGTTAATCCACGCGAATAACGCGTCGATGCCTCCGTTCGTTGCTCGGCCGATTGTACTTCATCAAGGAAAATAAACTCGCTCGGGCCTGGGGCCAAATTCGAAGCGTCCGTTTTCTTCCCGAACAATCGTATCGAATAGTCGTAAGTTTAATTATTTTTTCTTTTTGTCGAAACTATAACCGTTTAACCTCTTGCCATACGATTTTTTTTACGACTTCAACAGGCTCGGGATTAAGATTTTTTGTGGCGCAAGGCTATCAGATTTTCGGGGGCCTCTTGGTTGAAAGGGGGTTGTAACACCAGCACAATAAAATACATAAATCTTCAAAAATTCATATTTATTTTAAATAAGATTAAATAATATTTAATCATAAGGAAATTTAGAGTACAAAACGGGGTCCCCATAGAATCTGGGGCCCAGGACGATATCCCCCCTAGGCCCCCCTTGATCCGGCACTGGATTACTGTATTGTTAATATTTTCCCAGATACAAAAGGAATTCTAAAATTCAAATAATTTTAGAATTCCTTTTGTAAATTCAAATAATATACGTGTTTACGAAATTCAGTTTGTTATCGTTATCACGTGCGTAACTCGATATTGTAAGGCAAGAGGTTAATTTTGTTGGAAGCTGGGATCCACTCGTGAGACGATCATACCGACCATATTAAATTTACGTTGTCTCGGTAAAGAAATATAGTAATATACCTTTATAAATTTGACAATAACGTTGTACACATTTAACGGCCTCGAGGTATGCGACGTAGCCGTGAATGAAAGTGAACTTATGCAAGAGGCGCCCTGACCGCCGCGAAACATGACGTCACCCTCAATTACGCAAACCCGTATTATTATCCGAGCTTTTCCCGAAACGCGCGCGTCCAGTTGGAAAATCGAGACTAGAAAATTTCACGCGCAAAATTACCACCTAATCGTCATGATGGACATCGAATTACTATGAAATATGTAAACGGAATTCCGGCAGCGATCTGCAAACGTACGAAGCTAGAGACACCTTTTTAATACTAGACCTACCAGCACAGAATGTATACTAAGTTAACCTGTAAAATTTAGTAATGCACGTAATACATGATCCCAGACAGCATAAAACGCCTTGAAGATGGCTTAAAGGCGCTTCAGACCTAAAACAGCCGTAAAATAGGCGTCTTCAAGGCGTCACATACTATTTGGGATACAATCTAAAGCAGCACAATATCACATGAAATATCTAATAAATTAGAAGTCATCATAAATTCCGGAAACAGCGTTATTAAAATTCAAGTAATTGAAAAATAAGAAACCTGCAAACAGCGCCGGATCAATGGGTGGTCTAGGGGGGCTGCAGCCCCGGGCCCCAGGTTCCAGAAGGGCCCCGTTCTGAACCTTCCATTTCGTTATGATTAAATGTTATTTAATTTTATTTAAAAGAAATTTCAATTTTTATAATTATGTATTTTGTTGTGCTGTATTACAACTCCTCTCCCCCCACACTTTTCAAGCAAGTGGGCCACCGAAAATTTGATAGCCCTGGGACACAAAAAATCTTCATCCGAGCCTGCCTAATAACTGTCATTTTGACGGGTTTGGTAGATCTAGCGTTAACGGCGCGCGAACAGAGTATAATTTATCACGAGATAAGTATCATCGAAGTTCCGTGTTCCTTCAAAACACGCCGATTCGCGGGCTCGATACGCGACACAATACCACGCTCTGACACGGATGCTAATTTTATTGCGACTAGTGCCGTTGGCGTGACGCGTAAAAAAAGCGCAGCAGAAGACGCACACACTCAGGCGCGCTATTTATCGATGTGGCCCCACGGCACTTTGTAAAAGTTGTCGCCACAAGGCTTCGACCAAGAATCGGTCAGATTGCTAGATTCTTCTGGTCTTCATCGTTAAATCAACTGGGATCTATTCGAAACGGGGGGAAAAAAAAATGAATTTGTACGATATAAAATTTATCGGTACAGTAAATTACCGATGAGTGCTCGAAAGCTCCTCAGCGCCGAACATTAACACTCGAACTACCAGTATTGGATGTATGTTAAGTAAGTTAAATTGTGTAATATATTAATACGTGTAATATAGAATGCAATATAGCCTCCTAGATAGGACACAGATGGTTTACGACGGCTTAAAGACGTCTCAGACTTAAAATAGCCGTAAAATGGACATCTTCAAGGCGTCATGTGCTATCTAATGTGTATAAAAAAGTAGTGTATCTCTAGGATTTCAAGCTGAAATACATATTATTCAGAATTTCAAGCTCTACCATTGTGCTGAACATTTTTAAAAAGGCACCGTTACACCTGAACACCTATCCTTGTCAGGAGCCTTCCGACACTAATCGAGGGTTTACTGTATAAACTGGCGTCGTCATCGTCGATCGAACGAAGGAACGAACGTGACGAATGGGATCGTTTAAACGTCTCGTATAGATACACGAATATGAATTGTAAATGTTTGGCTTTGTACGCGTTAACATGAAAAGTAACGCGCCACGCGTCATCGGCCGTTACGGATAATCTGGATTCTAGAACACTTGACGGACGACGTGTGTATTTACGTGTAAAGTAGATACAACACGGGTGTGCGCATATGTATAGCTGGGGCTGGTTCGCATCGTTATTTTTAATCGAAAACAATATCTCTATAGATAGGCGCGCGTCTCGTGTCATAATTTTCTCGCTGTTCGCCGGCGTTGACTCACCCGAAATACTATCATCGATTTCGCGATAAACCGGTTGTGGGGGGTACTTTGTAATCGCGATCGTTCGACACGATATTTATTAACGTAATTAGCCGGCCGATTATCGTGTCCGTTGTTACGCGATCGATGAATATTTATTGCTAACGGAACCACAACGGGATATTATAATCGCGTTAATGGATTATTCTACAGGGTGGACCTCGAAATGTGATCAGTGGACTGCCGATTTTTATGCAAAATTACATTTTACAATATAGATAAACTTATAACTTCTTTCACGTCCATCTTTCAGCGGATACTGAGACGAATTCGGCAAGCACCGTAACGAATCATTTTTTTTTCTTCTAAACCAAAGAAACATTAAGAAAGTACAGGCTCGTCTCGATTATTGTCCGACCGCGGGAACCCGAGTTCCTTATAGGGAGAAATGCTTCCTGACGAGATCCACGCCCCCCTCCTCCAGTGGTGGGGATAACGTTTGGACAATCATCGTGTAGAACAAGCCAGACGATAATCGAGAGAACTCTGTATTATTTACTTTAATTAGAAACAACGTTCAAAATGGTGTCCATCAGCTTTAATACACTCGCGTAAAAAGGTTAAGAAACATCTAGGCGACGTCTCCGCCGATGGTTAATAATCAAGTATAATAACAGTAAAATAATCTAAACTGATCACGTGTCGTGGTCCACCCTGTATATCGGAGGGTAGTTTCACGTTGAATCTCACGAATCTGTAAAATCATTCGAAGATTCGAAATCGACGAATCTTCTCGTTTCATTTCGCCAAATGGCTGTAGATCTCGCGAATCGAGTCCGAGGAGAGCAGACGACATCCACTGACCGCCACATTGACTGGAAATGGGTGACGGTCAATGTGTTCGCGAGGCCTCGGTTCGCGTTCGCTCAGCGCAAGGCAAGTTCAGCCGCATTACCTACCCACAACAGGGGCAAATTGAACCGTAGATCAACTATTCATTTTGTCGTCGGTTTATATTTCATAAATGGACGCGACTCGTTCGCCTGTCCCGGCAAATTAAGTCGTAAGGACTTAACAAATCGGACCGCCAGTCAATTCGTCCGATTGATTCCTGCTACCAACAAGAAGTATTAAACAGAAGCAATTATCGTGTCCAAAAAAGGTCGTCTAATTATACCGATTCGACCGTAAACGACTGGTTTTCAACGAATCAACATATTATTTTCCCGCGATCTCGTTAAACGGCATTTTCGAGGTAAATACATTCTTCGTTAGTCATCCATACCAGAATGCCAGGCGGATAATTAAACCCACCTTTCTCGATCGAACGCTTTTCACGGAATCGGTTTTGTCCGCCTAACGATTACGTTCAACGATCAACGGGAATAAATTACGGAATAGATAATTGACAGAATGAAAAGTAGGCGACTCCTACTGGTTGGTGTGCCACGAAGTCATCGATGACACCATGTATGGCCGCGCTCGTCGATGCAGAAACGTCCTTGGGGGTTCTCCTAGAATCCAGCAACCCAACCGACGCGTCGGTACACCGTCGCGCGTCAGACGTCGCGTGTTCGGGCGGCGGTTTCCTTCCTCTTCGTCGTCGGGGAACGGTGTGGTCCCGTCATTCAGTGATTTCACGGAACTTCTCCCATTGCCAGCGAAAGACAACGTCGCGGCGTCCCGTCGATGGATTCAGTCTTTCGTTCGTTTTCGAGGGACGAGTTCGCCTTGCCGAATCCTCGAAGAATGTTTTATAGATTTTACGACCGTTACCGGCCCTTCAACGACCGACGGTTACGACCGTTTCCGTTCCGATTTTACTGTGAGTTTACGAACACGCGTACGAACGGTTGTTTTCGATTTCTTTCCATTTATATTCGACCAATCTTCGTTAAGTTCAATCCAGACGATACGTATTGTTAATCATTTTTTAGTAACATAATTCGCCAGCACAGACAGCGATATACGGGGTGTTTCAATTTGGTTTCAGTCTACTTGACCACCTCGAATAACGATTAACGTTTTAGTTAAATTATTCCCTACTAATTTAACTTTACAACATAAATTCATATTCAAATATTGTCATACACTTTATTACAATTTTGAGGCGCGGAACTTAGATTGACATCAAGGGGCATTTATGAGGTATTCGAGGCGATCGAGTTGGCTGAGACGATTAGAGAATTTTCTCGTCTTTGTTCGTAGGGGAGGATTTCAGTGTTCCCGTGTTGACGATCCAGGAGGTGGATCCCTGCATCCAGGAGAATGGGGAGAATCACAGGACGTCGAGATACGAGTCGATGACACGAGACGACGACAAGACCAGGCTGGTTGTCAGACGGGGACAGGAGTTCTACTTGCATCTGACGCTTTCCAGGGATTACGACCCGAATATCGACGGTATTTCGCTGGTGTTCACGGTGGACGGGGTCGAGAAACCGCAATACGGTCACGGTACCCTAGTCGCGGCCCCAGTTCTACATCCGGGTGAAGTTTCGGACGGATCCTGGCAAGCGAGCATCGACGCGATTCAATCGAATTTTCTTCGATTAAAGGCAAGTATCCACTGATTTTTCTTCCGATAAGTTGTCCACGATGATTCCTAGGGCGCATAATTTTTATAAACTACTTTTTATTTCGGAATTTGTAAAAGTTGAATATGATTCGCAAACGAATGAATTTTGAAGGTTTGCGAAAAGTTGAATTTGGAGTGCAAACACTGTAATACATAGTGGAAAGCAACAGTATCTAAGATCTTTATTGTGGCCTTTAAACAATTGACGAGATTAAATAATGATTTCGTGTTGCTCATAGAAGAAGAAATATCATTCTAAAAATTGGAATTTCCAGTTTCCTGCGATTAAAAGTAGCGAAATACTTTTTATTATCTTTTATTCGTTATTCGAAACTCTTTGTCTATATAATGAATTTGCCTATCTCTGCCGGCACATCTCGATGAGATCATAACCCGTTGTCCATATGTATTTTACAGATCGTTCCGGCTCCCGAGGCGATAATAGGAACATGGAAATTGGACATCGACACCAAGAACAAGAATCTAGACGGGGCTGTCAGTTACACGATGAAACACCCGTTCTACCTGATCTTCAATCCGTGGTGCAAAGGTAACGGTAACCCTCTTTTTGGTTCGGCCAACGAGCCGTCTGAATCACAGTTCGAGATCATTAATATATATTTCAGAGGACACGGTGTACCTGGAGGAGGATGATCAGCGCGAGGAATACGTGTTGGCCGAGGACGGTTTGATATGGCGTGGAAGTTACAATCGTCTGAGACCAACGGTATGGAAATACTCGCAGTTCGAGCGTGATATATTGGACTGCGCTCTCCATCTGATGATCCACGTCGGGAAAGTTCGAACATCCGGCAGAAGCGATCCCGTCGTTATATCCCGAATTCTGTCCGCGGCTGTGAGTACTTGATAGATATAGTACAGGGTGCAGCATTTCAGTTAACGCATGGAAATATCATAAGAACAAAGCATTTCATAAGAAAGTATTTTAGACAATAGTTGTCTGGTTTTGAGGGGGAAAAGAGAATAATTTATTTTTAATCCTGTGAATGTTTTGAAGGTCATTTGAAGGTCAACTTCGTTTTTTGAGATGGATACAAAAATTTTTTCAAATAAAAAAAAAAAAACGTTTCAGACAAAAATTAACGATCGGTTAAAAGAAATATAGAAGTATCCATTTAAAAAAACGAAGTGACCTTCAAATGACCTTCGAATCGTTCACCAGATTAAAAATAAAAAAGTATAAATAGTCAAGCAACTTTTGTCTAAAATATTTTCTTCTGAAATGCTCTGTTTTTATATTTTCATGAGTTAACGTAAATTCCGCATCCAGTATGTGCAGTAAATCCTCGATTAGTGTTCGACTTTACTGTACCATACGTATACATTTCATACTCGAGGCAAACACGCCCCGAAATAAACTGCTTGCGACGCAATCAAGGTGAACTCTCCGGACGACAATGGCGCGGTGATGGGCAATTGGTCCGACGATTTCGGGGGCGGTACGCCGCCGACTAAATGGCTGGGCTCGCAGAAGATTCTCCAACAGTATTACAAGACGAAAAAACCGGTGAAGTACGGACAATGCTGGGTGTTCTCGGGTGTTCTGGCCACGGTCTGCCGTACACTGGGACTTCCTTGCCGTGTTGTGACCAATTACGCGAGCGCGCACGACACCCAAAGCAGCTTGACGGTCGATTATTTCGTGGACGCCGAGGGGAAAGTGATGGAGGAGCTGAACAGCGACTCGATATGGCGAGTACCATATTCCAGATAGCACATGACGCCTTGGACACGCTGGGTTTTACGGCTGTTTTAGGTCTAAGGCGTCTTTAAGCCGTCTTCAAGGCGTCATTGGCCGCCATGCGCTATCTGGGATAGGACGATCGACATTTAACCCCTGGAACACTACTCTGGGGTTACCGACGACCCCGTGAAATTTGAATCTAGAGACATGAAAATAATCACTAGATTATTCAGCTTTTCTTTACTTTTTTTTTTTTTTCAACAGAAATCACTGATTGTTCGGAAATATTAAATAGTATTGTAAATATTAAGATTTTATTTTGGGGCGCCCGCGACCACACGGTGTTACTTACGCCGAAAAATGGAAGGGTGTCGTTCTAGGGTTAATCGAAAGTGTGGCGGGCTGAATAAGATTTTCTTTGTTTTTACTTCTATGGTTTGTTTCGCAGGAATTTTCACGTGTGGAACGAGGTTTGGATGAAACGATTGGATCTGTCCCCGGACTGTGCCGGTTGGCAGGCGATCGACGCCACCCCTCAAGAGTTGAGCGAAGACGCGTACCGTTGCGGCCCGGCTTCCGTCGCCGCCGTGAAAAACGGCGAGGTTCTTCGACCTTACGACAACGCTTTCCTGTTCGCGGAGGTGAACGCTGACAAGGTGTTCTGGCGATACAACGGGCCCACTCAACCGTTGAAATTGATTCGAAAGGACGTGTACGGGTGAGTTTTATTTTTGGGGGGTGGGGGTGGTGTCAAACTCGACTCGGAAAATGTTTCCGACAAGAATCATTCAGAATTTTATTCGAATGATACATAGGGTGTCCAAAAATTTGTAAGTCATTGAAATGGATGATTTGAAAAAACTTTTTCTTCAACGAAAAAGTTCTCCGGGGCTTTGTTAATATCTCGTTAACAAAGCCTTGGATAACATTTTTCCTAAGGAAAAACTTGTTTCAAATCACCCCACGAGTCACCCATTTCAGAGACCTACAGATCCCCCTCGATTATCGTCCGGCTTGTTCTACACGATTATTGTCCAGGCGTTATCCCCGTCAGTGGGGGGAGGCCGTGGTAGGGAGGACATCACTTATACGTACAAGTTTCCGGAAAGTAAGTTAATCCTCTTTCTAAGGAATCCGTCCGTTCAGTGGTTCCGACTAACCCTTTCTAGATGGTTTCTTCTTTTTTTTAAACGATCAACTCAATGATATTAATAATAGTATGTACAATAATACGCTCAAATATGGAACGAATAAATAGGGTGAGCATTTTTTCGAAAATGGGATATATAGTTCCCCATTAACCCTTTCCAATGGAATCACACGTATGTTCCAATAGGTTTCGATAGTGACAGATAAAATTCTACCTGGATATATTTGAACGATACAGTGTAAAACATTTAATACCGATTCCAATTCCACAACTACTGAACGCAGTTACAGTTCTAGTCCATTTTTTTCCATCTTTGCCACTGAACATCTAACGATGCATGGTTTCTTTCATGAATTTTACTTACAATGATAATTCCAAATAAGTCCAAAAGATATTTTAAGAGTCCATATTGGGGGTATTTTATTGTTCCAAACAATTTCGAAAGAGTTAACCGGTAGCCTTGTTTCCTTATTCCGCAGAGTCGGACGAAGAACGGGCTGCCATGCTGAAGGCGCTCCGTCAGAGCCAGTCGTTGTTCAGTCGTTACTATCTCAACGAAGAATTCAACGACATCATGTTCAACTTCGAGCTTCGCGACGATATCGTGATCGGGGAGCCGTTCAGGTACCACGTACTTTCCTTTCGTGGACACACCACTAATTCTTGTTTATTTCAATTACTTTTTACGCTCGAACGTTACTGGTACCAGGGTGATTCCTAATTACCATTTCAGACCCAGTTCCTGATCACTTAACAGTAACTATCACAAAATCAAATCCAAAAGATTCGTTGTTGCTCGAGTAAATCTATGTTTTATCTTTAACCCCTTGCTTTATACACTCCGCAGTGCTGGTAATTTTCGCGCTCTCTCAAAAATCCCAAATTGATATTTATTTTATTAAAAAAAAATCACAATTTATAAACATATTATGTCGAACTGAGATTACGTTATATAATTAGTTACCGCTATACCCTTCCGGCCCAGCATTAATTCATTTATATTACACTTGTTTTCCTGTCTGCTGCGAATGCCTCTAAAACGGACGAACAAAATAATAATAATTTATTTCCACGGGACAAAAGCCTATTGACTTACTATCCTTATTGAAATACACTGATTAATATCTATATTAAAATAGACTAATACCTGATATTTATGAATCAATATTTATGAACCTAAGTATAACTTTATTATCACCCTGGTACCAGTAATTTCTGTTTGTTTCTGAACGATGGAAATTTTATATTAACTGTTGCATGTCACAGTGTCGTGTTGCTGATTAAGAATCGAAGCAGCTATAACGAGTACCGTGTCTCCGTGATACTAAGGGTGGAAACGGTCCTGTACACGGGTCGCGTCGGCGACCCGGTGAAAAGATTGAATATCGATCGGCTGGTGAGACCGGGAGTCCTCGAGGAGGTGCGTATGGACGTGTCCTGGGACGAATACGGTCCCCGATTGTTGAATCAGTGCGCGTTCAACATCGCCTGTCTGGCCACCGTCAAGGACACAAATTTCGAGTACTTCGCCCAGGACGATTTTCGCGTCCGTAAGCCCGACATTAAAATCACGGTATGTATGTTACACAGTAAAAATTAAAGCTAAGTATATACAACCCAGATAATACATGACGCCTTGAAGACGCCTATTTTACGGCTATTTTAGGCCTAAGGCATCTTTAAGCCGTCTTAAAGGCGTCATTAGACGTCATACTTCTGTAGCATCCACATTTTGATTACACCCTGTGTAAAACCCAAAAATAACAGCTGTAGAACTAATATGATAGCTGATATCAAAACTGAAACTAAAATTGATATAACAATTCTAGGTTTTTCATAAAACTTATTCAGAATAAAGGTTCTTCGTAACCTTTATATAACAGTTTGAAACAGATCTTTTGGGAATCGTTCCAAGCCCTGCTTTTAACACTCACTTTTTCGTCCTCCTCTGTCAAACAGACTTAACAGACAGGATAAAAAATCGCGTTAAAATACATACAATCTGATTTCAGCTTGAGGACGTAGCGACGGTCGGCGAACAGTTGAACGCTAGGGCCAAGTTTAAGAATCCGTTGCCCATACCGTTGAAGAAATGCAGATTCCTGATCGAAGGGCCTGGCTTGGAGGAGCAATTGAAGTTGAAGTTGACGGAACCGGTCGAGGTTGACGCGGACGCGGAATGCTCGTTTTCGATGGTGCCGAAATTTGAGGGTCGTGCGACGATCGCCGCGAAATTTTACTCGAAAGAATTGGAGGACGTCGACGGTTTCGTGAACTTCATGGTGAGACCGAGGAAAGCTACCGCGAACGGCGAGTAAATCGCCCCCAGACTACATTTTGCGAACTGGCGAAGTATTACCAATGTACAGACTCCTCTCGATTATTGTCTGGCTTGTTCTACACGATTATTGTCCAGGCGTTATCCCCGCCATTGGGGAGGGCTTCGGGCAAAAAACGAATTTACGAGGGTCCGAAACATTTCTCCCTATACGATTATTGTCCTGGCGCGGACCCGAGTTCGGGACAATAATCGAGAGGAGACTGTATTAGAATTTTTCCGCAATCAAAGCGACGAACGAAACATCAGTCATCCAAATCTGCAAAACCAAACTGTCTCTAATGCCTGATATAAAGTTACGGCTACAAGTTTGATGCAAGATTTGTTATAAACAACATGCAGGTTTCGCCCTCAATTCGACATAGGTTATGTTACAAGACTTTCCGCCAATTTGCTTCGCCATTTCGTCACCTGGCGTTGCCTTCAAAACCCGAGTCAAATACGGAACCAGATGATTATGGTTTTTTAGGTAACTGTTGTCATTTGTTGCTGGCAATTTTCCCGAAACTTGTGCACAACCGATTATCAGGGCGTTCCTCGGAGGAGTATGCGTTCGTCGAACTTCCGTTAAGCGTTCAATATTTATTTTTCTTACGTTCTATCTGCGATAAAAAAATGATATCGCCCGATATCAACGATGTCCGTACGATAAAAGATGCGTTTTCATTTATCCCGAAAGAAAAAAAAAAAAAAAAAAAAAAAAAAAAAAATAGAGCAATATCGTGTCGGTCGGTGGTGTGAAAATATTTCCTCCATTCTTTCCGCGACGTCAGAGGCCGACGAACGGGTGGAGAACGCCCCCGAAACGATGAAATCCTGTCAGAAAACCGTTGCAGAAGCAACGGAACGAATTGGCATACCGGTTACGGGGAAGGGACGGGCTTCTGCGTTAAGCCAATAAAAAATTCAATCGGCAGAGAACTACCTGAACAGCCGTGGATAGCAAGCGCGAGACTACCGGCTACACGCGACAGGCAATATTAACGAGCGTGGCTGTCCAGGAGGGCCGAGTGTGTGTATAGTCGTTGTATTCCGAATAAGAGAAGGACGGTTAAAGAGCGAATCGAACGAGAGGAGAAGACAGACAGGTCGAGGAAGGGGGTGGGGGACACGACAGGGCACGAACGGGGGATGATGAGTCTTCGCGACGGTGGTATACGCAGGAAGCATGACACGAGCGATGCATCACCATCTAAGAAATTAATGCTGAAATACGGTGGAACGATGTGCGTTCGTGATCGCTGATCCCGATGAGGAGTTCGGTTCGGTGAAGATTTATCCCGTGGTTCTGGAGAGGAAATAAAATTAAAAAAAAATTGGCGTTCGTAGGAGGGTGTGATATATACAGGCGAAAAAAAGAAATATATATATATATATATATATATATACAATATGTGTATATATACAAATGTTCAGAAGAAGATTCTTTTCAAATTTCTTCACGGTCCGGCAGCGCGACCGATCGTATTCGTTTTACGACCTCGAGGAATGCGCGTTCATAGGCTCCGGAATCACTTACGGGCAAGGTAATATTTTTGTGGCGGTCTCTCTCGATTACGAGGAAAATAAAGGGGGTAGAGGGGCGACGTAACGATAAGGTGGTAGCAAGTGAAGACGAATACGAGGATCGTATAAGGGAGAAGAAAAATGGTAAAGGAAAGGTCAGAACCGAACGAAGGAGAGAGATTGAGGAAGGTGGACGAAGGAGGAAGGAGAAAGAGTGTGAGAGCGAGAAGGAGGAACGATATAGTAGATAGCAGTGAGATATGTCTAAATACATAACCGTGACACGTGATGGACGTGTTGCGGCCCCTGTCTACAGGGGTCTCGAAGAGGGCCCACGGGGCCCCCGGTACCCGATCTCCATTTGGATCCACGGGATTCTGGACTCTCTCGGCACCCTGCTACGCGCTATGCATCAACACCCAAGATCCATCCCATTATACCTCATCAAAATAACAAACACGCCCTCCCATGCTAAACCAACATTCTTTTGTTCCCATCGAATCCCAGGATCCATCAGAATCAACCGCGAACAGAGCGCGTCAGTGACGTATTGGGTTTGTTCTTTTCTTTTTTTTTTTTTGACGTGCAACGAACTGGCCATAGGGGGTCCTTGTGAGGGCGAAGAAGGCAAGAAGTCTCGAGGAGATATCGTGGAATATTGTTCAATGGTCGTGTTAGATCGAACTTCCTGAAAAAACTCCTTCGCGATGCTTATTTTTATTCTTCCTTTCGTTGATCCACTTTGGAGATTCTGTTGTTATCTCGAAGACTAGATGTGTATAGAATTTTATTTAATTATATGCACACCGTTTCGTGGTAAACCTTCCTCTTCTGTTCTAATTTTGTTCAGTCTCACATGAAAAACCAAAATTATACTTTAATGTACGTGGACAGGAAGAAACTATACGAGCAAAAAAATGTGTTTCATCCCTCGAACGGTCATCGTGGTTCGGAAACGCGCCTCTAGATGGCGGCACAATCCTCGAACGTCGGCAATGTTTCGTGTTTCGGGAAACCCCAGAGTTTGGCACATAATTCGATTGAAACAATGCATACGGATAGCGAAAAGCAGTATGTAATATGTAAGAGCGTCATACTGACCATTAAACAGTTAATCCGATTAAATCATAATTGCCTTTGTGTCTACACATTCGAGAAGAAGTATTGTCTCATCATCAAACTTGGAATTTCCCACGTGTAATGAATAAAAAATGGCGAAGTACTTCTTTGTTTAATCTTGTATCCGTTATTCGAAACTCTTCATCTACATAATAAATTTGCCCGTTTCTGCGAGAAACCTATATGTACGTTTATGCGTTAATGAGATTCTCCCAACGGTATTCTCGGTTTTCAAAAAATCATAACTCGTCGACACTCTCTAAATGGTGTGCAAAATCATTAACAGCGATTTATCACAGTGATCGCAAAATCACGATGACAGTCGTGATTTAACATCATTCACGACCGTGATCGTTTTTTTTTCCTTCAGTGATTTTGGTCACTGTGATCGTAATTCGTAATATTAAGAAATCACATCTTCGATATGATTATGAAAATGAATTACATTAATATTTGCATTTTTACAAATCAGTAGAAAACAAAGAAGCCGGGAACTAGGGAACCACTAGTGGAAATAAGAGCCTCCTACCACTTTGTAAATTTATTTCAGATACTGAAACAAATGTTAAATCGGTATAAATTTCAGTAACTCCCAAAACTAAATGGTAGCAGGCCCTTCGCCAACTTCACTTTTTTCCCCAGCAGGAAAAACCTATACAACCTATTGCACGCCGGAAGGGAGTTATTCCCCGTCGAAACCGTGCCCTTCAAAGTCGCCGTCGTGAAATTAGAATTCTTGTCGACGGAACGCGTAAATGTGCCGGCAACAAGGAATAGGTATTCCGTCCAATTTTCCACCATCCTCCGATACGATACACAACTACGTCTTACGCGTCGCGAACTCCAACGTCGGACCTTAATTTCACGATTCGAAGGGACGCCCGGAAGTGGCGGCGCAACCATCAGCCCCAGCCGCATGCACGTGTAAGTAATGTTTCCTGTCATCAGGAAAACTACCCGGCAGTAAAAGTCTCGAAATTGTTACTGGCTTCCCTTTTACGTTTACCGGCCGGCCCCTTTTATTCCTTGCGATTCCGTCAGCCAAAACAAGAGCCGACGAACCACTCCGATTCTTGTCCGATGGAACGATAATTAGAAAAAAGAAAAAAAAAGAAAAACGAAAATAGCACGCGGTGAGAGGAAGATAGAGGAGGATGGATCATCCTGACTTTGTGAACGGCGTGACATCCCTTGACAGCTTCGCCCGGTTTGCTTTTCTCTGTTTGCTCGAGGATTCTCTTCGCCGCACGGTGTGGTGTATAATACGTTCTATCCAAACAAGGGGTGAATGATGGGGGGGGGGGGGGGGGGATCGAGGCGTCCACTTCGGTGATCCATTTGGGCGCCCGTTGGACGCGCACAATGTTCCCGCAGAAAGAATGGGCCCGTTGCGATGGAAAATCGAGCTGGCCATCGTCTTTTGTAACGCGGCGTGTCACCTTCGTAACGCGTGTGCGTCAGGTCTATCTTTTCCAGTCCCTTTTGAATAGTACGACAGCCCGAGAAGACTTTGATTTTCTTTTTTTCCTCTTTCATCCTTGACAGAAGGCAGGGTCAATCAGTCTGTCTCTCTTCTCGAGCTCTCCGTTACATGCGTTGATCCGTGTCACGCGAATTCCGTATCTAATTTGCATCGGCGATCAATCGACTGTTTGCTCGGTGTCTCTCGGGCTAAACAGTTGCGACAACCCCTCTATCGGCTGTGTTGCGTGTGTTTGCGAAGGATTCTCGTCGCCACCGGATGTACAGGAGGCAGTCGGGGTCGAATACGACGAACAACACACATACACTGCCTTTCTCTGCGGCCTGTCGAGTGAAATGGGTGGGTATCCAGGGTGTCGTAGGAGGGATTTCCGAAGACGAAACTCGGCCTAGTGGTATAGTACGGGACGTGGATGATAAAAAAAAAGAGAAGAGGGGAGCGGGAAAAATGGCGCGGCTACCTTATTACGCATGCACCCCCCGTTCACGCAAAAAGGACTCTCGTGGCGGCCCCGATCGACGCGAGTGTGTAACATCTTGATGTTTTGTACACTGACGTGCAAACTCGGCTTCCGCTAGGGGAAACGGTTGACGTAGGAGAAGGGACTCCTACCATTTGGTATTTGGAATTACTGAAATTTATGCCAAATTAACATTCGATTTAACATTTATTTCGGTACCTGGAATAAATTTACCAAGTGGTAGAAGACTTTTCTTCTACGCCGCTTTTTCCTATAGTGGAAGCAGAGTTTGCTCGTCAGTGTAATACTCAATGTAACCTCCATTACTTTTAATGGAAATACGGAAACAGATAGGATGGAGTAATAAAATTGGTGGAACTTTGGGAATAGGCTAGCCAAAATTTCTACAGTCTTCATTTTCATAGATACTTTCTAAATATCACAAATTTCATTGCTCCATCGTATCTGTTTTCTGTATTTTCATTCAAAAAAATAGAGCTTACACTAAGTATTAATATAGAAATAATGAAAAAAAGATTATTAATTTCAACTTTACCAATGTAAAAAGCGAGTGACTTTATAGAAACTTCGTACTTTGCTTTCTGTTCAATTATATTTTTGTTCGTTTCCTAAAATAAATCTTATATTTATTATCTGGTACCTATGGAAGAATTACGAGATTCATAAAAAAAAAAAAGCATGGTGACATTATAGAAATTTCGGCCAGTAAATAGTTTCGGTGAGTTTCGCGTGCATCAGAACGCGATGAATGTTTCCAAAAGAAAAACGACAGCCCCCCCCCTCTCCAAAAAACACTGTTCCGAATAGAATAGTACTTGATAGCGTTTTAGCAGTCGATTTACGAAAGACAAACGTATACCGAAAAGTAGGGAATCGGCTCACGTAGGGCAGCTGAAAAGGATACGTTTATCCCCCGACAAAGAAGACGCGGAGGATACAAAAGCGAATCTCGAGCTTTAATATACCTACCTACCGACACGCCAATGGAATCGCGTGTTAACGTTTATGCGGAAGAAACGATATCCCCGCTTCGAGTTAGCCTAAGCGTTCCGAGGAGAGACGAAACGATAACGCCTGCGGGAATTACTCCGGCCATTGTGTCGGCCATCTTTGATCAGCGACGATTACGTTGGTGGTTATGCTCGTGACGCAGCGGTGGCGGTGTCGGCGGCGAAATGACGGGTTGCGGACAACATTTGGTCGGCGTGGACATTCTCTGTCTACCCCACGTGTTCGGTGCCTTCGCGTCTTCCAACACAATGGATGCTCGAGGATTCGTTCGAAAACCGGTAGCCAAGGAAACAATCGAACCGCAAAACGCTTTTCGTATTCGTCGAAAAACGAGCGTCAAGCTAATCGGTGCAAAGTAGCTACCAACAGCCAGCAGAAGCATTAGCGACGTCGTGCAGGTCTGGGGCCACCGGTGCGGTCTCGCGTGCCTCTTGTAATGGCTTGTCACCGAAATTGACCCGATTCTGTAACAACGTTATACGATTACGTTCGCCGCAATAATTTTCTACAAATGGGACACACGTCTACTTAGGAAGTAATTTTCTTTTCTAAAGTCGTTCTCCCCCCGGCAGCACGGCATATCCTTTGTTGCGTCAACTGTCCTCGATTCGGTGCCCGCCTCTAGCGTCGCCTCGATTGCTAAAATTATCGGTAATTCTCGCTGCCCGTCCAATTTGTCACGGATCTTTCCCTCTTCCGTTCGTCGATCGCGCGTCCATTGGATCTGATCGATGTGGGTATACAATTCGGACTTATTAACACGATGAAATGAAGGAGATCTGTTCGAATCGTTAATCATTCACGACTGCAGAAATAGAGAAATATTCTATCTTCTCTTCTTGTTTGTTAGAGCTCCATTTTTGCGGGTAGGTTAGTCCACACGCCGGCGGAGTAGGCAGGACGGGTCGGCCACGACGGTCCCGAGGGAGAAATCGCCAGTTTATACAGCCCAGTTGACATCGAAATCCAGTGACGTATCTAATTGGGAGCAGTTTAACGGCGAGGGCGGATCACTAGGATAAGCTGTAAGCCGACGAAGCCGCTGCACGAGATCACCCCAGGGCTTATAACTGCCGGGGAATCTTCTCTCTTCGGACCTCTCTTTTCTAACTACCCTCTCTCGTCGGGTACACCGCTGCTTCTCCACCAAGAGAGATCGAGGGAGAGAGAGTATGTATTCCCGGACCGTGATACGACACGCAACCCTCTTCCCACCCGATTCGACGGGAAGGGGTGGGGAGGTGGGAGAGTCCCCGCGAACCCCCAGCTGCTACCCTCGCCTATCTGCCGGCGAATCCGGCGTAAATAATGCCGATTATCCCCCCGGCAATTGTTTTATCGACCGAGCTGTCCCGCTCGAAGAGAGCAATCTCGAAAGAGGGTGACTCCGTTCCGCGCCTCACCTCCCGACCTTTCCACCATTGAACCCATTCCACTGACCTTACACAGATTTACGAGACGGTTCCGCGGAGGGGTGAAGATTCGCAAAGTAAATTTCTCCCGTCTTCTTCTATCGAGCGCGAGAAATTTACGGAAAAGCCACGCAGAGAGAGAGAGAGAGAGAGAGAGAGAGAGAGAGAGAGAGAGAGAGGGTTCTCTACTCGTGGAATATAGAGGACAAAGAACTCGATTGTGTGTTTGTTGTACTCTTTAACAAAATTATCTCATCGCACTGTGCTATCGACCACAGACATATAATACCTGGACCGTGCGGTTTCAGTGTCTTCCATAGACAGACGGTGCCCAAAATTAGAAAAAGATAGTTGCTGTAAGGGCACCAACCTGGTCTTCTTCTAACGAGACATGGTACGATAAAGAAGGTTTTGCTGCCTGGGAATCAGAATTAAGAGGAATGACTGTCCGACGAAGGCAGAATGGTGACATAAAGCTTACTACAGATACCTGTCGATTATTGTCTTGCTTGTTCTACACGATTATTGTCCAGGCGTTGTTACTACAAGGGGGGAAGGGGCTGTGGAACCTGTCAAGTGCAAACTTTGTTGCCGAGGCTCAGGCAAAATACGAATTTACGAGGGTTTGAAGCATTTCTCCCTACAAGATTATTGTCCTCGCGCGGACCCGAGTTCAGGACGATAATCGAGAGGAGTCTGTACCGTCTTCGAATATTTCACAGCCCTTCAACCGAATGTGCAATGTAAATAGTTATTACACGTCTACGTATCCACCACAAATTGTTTCTTTCTTCCGAATCGGGGGTCGCTTAATCCTCGATGGAATTCGATGAAGTTCGCCCTACACACCCCTGAAGAAATCGCAGTTTTCTTCCGTCTCCTAATGGAATCGTTGAAGAAAAACGAAAAGTTATTGGATCGTAATTCATCTTTCTCGTTCGAAGCCGAGACTGTAAGTGATTCCCCTTGGTTTTGGTCGCTGCAGATCGCGGGTAACGAGCGCGTTTATAATTTTTTCGATGGGGAGGGCCCAGGGAGGGGGAGGAAAAGGAATTCCGTTATTAGTTTCGGCGCAATAGGCCCTTTCCAGGCTCACCGTATCGCTTCTTTCGCGGCTTAATGGAACTCGCAGCCGTTTCGGCTTTTTGCCCACCTTCCCTCCCGCTAATTATGAAATTACCCCAGAAACAGCTACTCTCTATCTCCCTCTCTCTCCATAACTTCTTGAAGCAATATTTGAGCGCGAATTACGCCGGTACTCCCTTCAACCTCCTCATTAACCCCTTCTCCCTCCACTCAGACGCCCTCCCCCCCTATTTCTTTGGCCACCATTCACCTTAACTCCCGTGGTCTCTTCGGAGACGTCCTTGTCTTTGCCACTTTTGCTCGTTAGAATAACTTTTAACCTTTGTTATACCTTATTCTAGATCGGTAGTACCACACACCAGATGTCAGTACGATAAATCAACTAAGGCTGATAGGTGTGGCTGCTAATTTCAGTTATCAGATTTAACACAAAAAAAAGGGGGGGACATCCTTTTATTTGCCTGCCCTCGAAGGGCACGTTTAGTCTGATTTTCCACCGCATGCCTCGACTCGGCGAAATTGTGAATATGTAATACGTAAACATTTTGCCCAGTTGACGTTTGTTTTCTCCTCGGTCCTTTAATCGCGACCAACGTTTGACGGAAATTAACTGGGTCACCGAAAAACCAGCGAGAGAAAAAGACAGGAACGATTAGCTCGTCGAGAGGATTCTCCCTTCTCGCGTACGTCTCCTCCCTCTTCTCTTCGTTTTTCTTTTCGTTCCCCCGCGATCCTAATGGCTAAATAAGTCTCCCCAATTAAAAAACTAATTTCGATTAGGGTCCCGAAGCGACCATTCGGTATCGTGTAAGTACAACCCGCGGGGCATCGGTAGGGCGAGGGGTGAAAAACCGTGGAAAAAAGTGCCTGGCGAGACCCCGCCTTCGTTTTTCTCCGCCGCTAATCCTCCCGCCGCGAACAAAGAATAAGGATAACTTCCCCGGCCCGATTCGATGTCACTCTTTTTCGCGTGAAAATATATATGTATATTTTTTTTTTTACGACGAATCTCGTTATCGTAAAATGTATGACCGCGTTTCGAATATTATCTACCGGATCGAGGTTTTTCCTTCGATTAATGGCGCTCAACTCCCCCGCCCCCTTAACCCCGTCACGGCCCCTTCGGTTGCTTAAGGCCTGTGTATACATTGTATAAGCAGCCCTTTCTGATCACATTCGGGCTCCGTCGAGGGTTTTTATCGACCAAAAAATCCGCAGATTTTTCCCCGATTCCCTGGAGGGCCTCCCGTGAGCGAATCGCTTCTAAAGATATACATTTATTTATGCGCGTATTAGTATTTATGTTGGTGCGTAGCGGCTACGGGCCCATGGCACCCCGCGGCTCTTGAGGCGTGGATGCTTCAACCGGTATTTGTTATTCTAATGTCGCATTATATATTTGTTTGGGGAAGGGAGAGGGAAGGAGGTAGGCGTGGGCGTGTAACCCGAAGTGTGAAACACGTTGTAACGCCGTGGCCCCGGTCCTCCTGGAATTCCATCCTTGACTTTCCAAAGCTCTCGACAACGTCATCGTCGTCGCGCTACTACCATGGTTTTCGGTGAAAAGCTATTCGTCGATTCGACGAGATTTCACGATTCAGCTCCGATCGCTGACCTCTCTCTTTCCCCATGTACCAACCGGTCGACCAACCCGTGGCACAAAAGATTTCGTCGACGATGAAACACGCGGGGGTCAACGGCGGCCCCCCTGGGTGGCTTCTCGCGGCTCCGCAGACCGGACAATTTATCCCTCTTTATAATCCATCGATGATCTCTCTTGGTGTAAAAAGGGACAAGGCGAGAGAGAGACCTGGGTGTGCATCTCGTTAAACGACCTTTCCGTAAAGCCACCAAAATACACACCGTGAAAATGAACCAGTATCTTCGGACCAGAGATTTTTATCTCTCGAAGGACGCCCCCCCCCCACCTCCTCCTCCCCGCCGACCACGGTACCGCTACGAAATTTACAACTTTGATATTTCCTAGACACCATCAGCGCTCAGGGTGTTCCCCGTGTGTTCTCTCTTTCCATTGGTTACAACTTACTACCGGTAGCGGCCGTAAAATGCTGACTTCATTATATCCGGCCGTCGTGGCCTACCGCGTAATTAACAGTCGTCCCGATATTAATATCCGTGTCCGTTTCGTGAATCCGCAGCGACACGTCTCTCGCGATTCCGCGTTTTATTAACTCGGTCTTCGTGGCGAGCGTGTGTTTTACGAGGATCCTCTCCTCCTGTCGCGACCGGACGATTCGAGGCGTGCGCACGGCGAAATGAAATCACACACAATTACCGAAATTGCCCTGGTGTCGCGAGCCCCGGACGTTGGAATTCGGGAATGTAAATGGGAAGGCGGGAATGGGTTTCGTAAGGTGAGAACTGTCTGAAACGTTATTTCTTGTGTATCGAGCATGGACGTATATTACCTGGACCGCGCATTTGGCTTTTCACTGTGTATTATTCGAATAAAATTCTGCCCAACTCTGATAGCAACTAACTCTATTTTTGACATAACCTAATTATGGGAGATGTTCAGAACGCACGGTCTACATAGGTATTATATGCCTACGGATATCGAGAGGGAAATGGCTGCGCAGTATCGTCGAATCACGAAATTATCGCGCTTCACGTGTATAAAGTACCTTTCCCCCTTCCCACTAAATAGGTAAACATTGTAGAAACCTTTAATCTCATTGTATGCCTTACCTGATCGTCGAGCCAAGTATGTAAACGGAACGTTGTTGTACGGCTGCGGGTGTGACGCGATCGGACACGTACAGTATTATGTCTTCCAATTCAACGGAAATCCACTCGAAATGTAGCGTCGGCGATGAACCCGCGAATGGAAAACGCGGCGAAGAAGTTTGTCGTCTCGACGGATCGAATAGCCTCGCCGTGGAGATATTCCTTGAGCGGATAACAAACTGTCGGGTAATAAAGAGTTTAGTACGTTGTTAAATTATACGGCACTCAAGGATATCGCGTTCCGTCGAGACGTCCGAGATTTATCGATTCAGTCGCGAAACGATTCGCGTGAAACGTCGAGAAGTCGAATAAACAAACACGCTCGAACCCAAAGATGCATGTGTGTGTTGATCGTGTTTCGAGATCGTACTCAGATCGTCCGTCTCGCGATTTCCCGCCCGTTTTCGATCACAACACGCATACTTAACCATTTACTTACATTTCCACGCATTCCATGCATATTTGCTCCATATGTATTCTCGTGTCGACGTGCTGGTCGCGTGCCGATCGTGTTCACGCGATCATTATCGCGTACGAGTGACCTAACCTCTTTCGACATTCCGCAGACATATCGCGTTCAAAAGACTCCTTTTGGTATCTGTTCTTCGGTTTTGTTTCGACAATCAGTTTTGTTCACGGCGTGGATCGTAGTGTATCCGTTAAATTTTTGTTCCATAGGCACACACACACACACACACGAGGCAACACAATCATCGTCGGTCGTTCCTGAACATTTCGGAAGTTCCGTTACCATCAGCAAATTTACTCGCACGGTACGATGGGTCGCGCTCGGCCCTCCTCGTCACAGACTGTCGCTCGCAGCGCCCACGATGCAAATTCGTCCATCGACTGAACTGCTGTTCGATAATTGGCTTCGATCTGTCATTGGTTAATTCCTGCCCACGCACACACACAGGTATATGTACACGTACCCTTCGTAACGGGCGATCCTTCAACGAAATTGATTTCGCGGGCAATCGCTCGAGTTGAAACGCTTCCAGTATCGGGGATCGGTTAAATCTCTCATGCCGATGAAAAAAATTCCCCGAGGATCGATGCTTTTTTTTTCACCGGCAAAAGGGGGCATGGCTTATTCATGGAGTGCATACATATACCGACTCCTCCAGGTTCGCCTGTAAAACGCGTTCCTTCGCTCTTCCCCAGTCATCTTCCCTGCCGTTCTTTTTTCACCTTTCTCTTTTTTTTTTCTCCCGCTTCATCTTTTTCCCTCGTCTCGCTACTTTCGTGCCCACGCATTGTAATCTCGTTGATGCGCGCTGCGGAGAAGAAGGAAAAGGAAAAAGAACGCGGAGGAGGAATGTGTCGCGCGCGGCATGTGGCCGCATTATGTACGCTTTTGCTTGAGCTCGCAGGCGCGCGCGCGCGCGCGATCGGAACTTGCGACGCGCGTTCTCTCTCGCGTAAGCAAGAAATCCTTCCTATACACACGCCTAGAGGGTTTTCGGCGATTCGTATCTGTTTTAATTTGAATAATCGTCGCTCGTTGCCTCGCCCGTTCGCTTTCGGCTGGCCGAACGTTATCGCGTAGTTTTATCCTTCGCGCCGGCAGATGCACGTTCCGAGTGTACGTCGCGACGGCTTATTCTCCCCCCACCACCCTCCTAAGTGGGGAAAAACTTTCATAAAAACTAGGGAAATTCGTGTGTGTACGATACGTTCGCGACGCAGACAGTTTACGTTTTCCACGCCGAAAGTATTCGACTTGTACCATTCTCGAGAGACCACGAAAGGCTGGCGCCGCGACGCGACGCTCTCGACGGGCAACCGAGCTCTCGACCGAGGAGGGGGTTTTCTCGAGTAGCTGGCAACCCGATGTCCTTTCACAAAGATGCGCCCGCCGAGGCCCCATACATACTCAGAGTCCTCTGTTCCTTTTCGCTCGGCGTGTTTACTACTCGTCTGGTCTTCTCCCTCGACATCGTCTCCTCGTTATCGCCGCCACGAACGGTAATTTCGTTGTTATTATTAGGAACACCCAGAGAGGAGACAGAGAGGAGGCGGTAGCGCGTTTACCCTCTCCAAAGTGGTTGGCCACTCGAGAAGGGAGATGAAGAAGCGCTCGTGCCATGAAAGATTTTCGTTTATACTCCGTCTACCCCGGCTACTATGTACAATGTTCTGTACAACAGCGGCGCGACGGTGGCCAAACAGCCTCGATCTCGAGAGGAACATCTTGTCTTTCGGTAACGTTATCGATGCGGCCAATCGGGCCTCGAAAGCTTGAGAGATAACTCCTCGGAAGTCGTTTTTCGAGCACCGACACGGTACATACATACTACGTTCATCACCAACCCGGGCGAAACTTTGTCTAGGTTCCGAGAGTCTGTGCAACCCGGAAGAAAAAAAAAAGGAAACGATACCCACCGTATAATCGGTGCATTTGGCCGAAGAATCAACCCGCGGCCACCGAATTCGTGCGTACGGCGTGGGTGGCCTGCCACCTCTACCGTTCCACCTTCCTCCTCCAATGGTTAACCACTACCGGCTGGCGATGCCAGCTCGCGCAGGCCTCCTCTTCTCGTCCGATGATGAATGACTTTCGTATAGCTCTCCGTGGCACTGTACCGTCCGCGTCGCAGCTCTATCGTCGCGTCCCCGCAACCATTTCGTTCGTTCAGTCCCACCTTCTCCCCCCTTTTTCCCCCTCTTTTACCATTTCCCCTCTTCACGTTTCTTTTTCCGTTTTCCTTCCGTTTCCAGTGTTGTCTTTCGTTTCATCGCCTTTTCCCATTCTCCCCATGAAAGAGGCAAACGATTCGACGTTCACGATGGGAATTCAGATTTTTGCTCTACGTGTGTGTGTATGTGCGTGACGATCTCGTTGACCGTGTTATCGTTGAATAAAACCGATGCCGCGCCCCCTTCGTAAATGAGACAGAACGAGGACAACGGCCGTCGTACGGTCCATGGTTAACCGCCGCCGCGCAGGTATACAACTCCGGCTCGATTCGGTCGAAACCTCGACCCGTGGGAGGTTGCCGCGGTACTACAAGAAAGTTAGTTAAGTGGATGCAGTTGTAGCCCGTTAAATGGCGAGCTTCACCATGGGTGACGAATTTGAAAGGCGACGGTGACACCTCGGAGCATCCGCAACCGCCTTAAAAACATTCGAATGCCAAAGCAAACGGGGGGTCCCCGGGACAGCTCGTTCGTTCCTGCGGTTCGAAAGACTCTTCTATCTCTATCTCTCTCTCTCTCTGTCAAGTACGAGCCACGTTCTTTCAGCTACCTGAAGAAGGAGAGAGAAGAGGTGGAAGAAGAGACGGGTCTTCATATTTTATACGGGATGGGATCCTTTTATGCGGTCGACTACGGGGGCACCCAGCGTGTCGAATAGAATTCAGGAGGCCGGTACACGATAGGTATTTTGACATGCCCGAGAAATTAGTATAATAAAGGGGGTCTACGTAGACCGGCTAAGTGCCTAAACACACGCCGTAAATCTCCCCCCTCCCCGTCTGGTGCTCTCGAAAAAGATACAACCAATGCGGTGAAGCGGGGTTCATCCACGATTATAACACGCGCTACACCATCGGGGTGGTGCTCTTCGAGTCGTCAGCCGGAATTCTGTGACGTGATGATCGATCGGGACCGAACGCGTTATATAGATACCAGGGCAACGGTTTTTTTTTAATCGCGATTTCTGCTTTTCTGCTTCGTTACCGTTATCTGGTCGACGTTTTTTTCCATTGGTTATCTTTTTGCGTGTTTTTTCCATCGTTGGACCGTAACCAGCGTAGACACGTAATACGATCGGGTTCAAGTCGAATAATTTTCAAACGGTCCAGTCGAAGACTTCGCGTAGTCCAATAAGTTCTTCGCAGCAGCGTTGCGTCTCGATGAACCTCGAATCGTCGAGGCTCGAATATGTATTGTAATTCCGACACGAGAGTGATCGAGATACGAGGTTCCACCTGGAAAGTCGACCCAACACGGAATACGCCTCTATTAGCAGCCGGTGTGGATACGTATATCGCGACGTTTGCGCCAAAGGCAGTGGCGTAATCCGGTGGAACATTGAATCCGATTCCGAGCGAAGTTGCTGCTCGCAACAACGGTTACGACAGTAATATCCTTGCGTAAACGGTTACGAACGATGGAATTTCATACCAAATCACCTACGAATTATATCCGTCTCGTTCGATAATTACCCCGTTGCGGGAAATTATTGAAATCTATAGCGCCCATCGGTGCAAACGTTACTATATGATTAAATATACTTACGTCGCTCGTTCTCGGTTTTATAACGCGTCACGTGATTATTCTCGTCAACAATCGAGCAAACATCCATAGACGACTACTGGGCGTTCAGAAATTACAGTCGAGCAAAGGATCGTGGAACGAGGATTTTGATCGTGCCTTTCGCGAATTCGACGAGACGATGTTCTACGCCAATGCGCGTAGAGTCGTGGTACATACGCAGATAGGTACGAACGCCGGGCATCCGGTGCGCGAGGGGTCGATCGATCTCTCTTTCGTCGTTGCGCGGCCACGCCGCTTCGAGATACCTCCCGGTATCGGTGTTGGATATGGCGATGATGGTGGTGGAGGTGGCGGCGGCGGCAACGACGGTAGCAGTAGTGGTGGTGGTGGTATCGTCGGCGATGGTCGAAGGTAGCGGAGTCGGCGGTGGTCGTGTCGGTGGTTTGAGAGAGAACCAGGCGCCGCCCTTGTCGCACGTTCCTACGTATCGTAGTTCAGTTGGTTTCCTGGGGTTCGTGTCGTCCGTCGCGTAACCGGTGTTCGGTCCCCCGAGTTCCCGGCGACCGCCTCGTCGGACTCTCGAGAGGAGGCCGAAAAAGGTAACGCCCAAGAGGGGCGCGCGCACTCTCCGTCTCTGTCGTGTACGCGTCGCAACGAATCGGTTCGGTGGCGTCGCGTTATCGGCGCTACGTGAGCGGTCCGCCGGTCGCCGGCCAGAACCCGAGCGCCGTGTTGCCGTTACCCTCGTTAAAACTTGGTGGGGCGAACGGTGCGCGTGGGAGGAGGAGCGGCAGCCCAGTGGAGTCCGGGAAGTCGAGCAGCGCAGACGCGTTCGTTCTGCGCCGCGACGATTTTAGTCGTACCATATTCTCTTTCGAGTCGCATCTTCTGGCAGCAGCAACAGCAGCAACAACGTTCGAACGTTTTTCACGATCACACCGTTCTCTTCGAACGAGAGACGATAATACCGTACCCTGGTTCGCGGTCGAACGTTCGATTCTCGTGAATAGACGAATCGATTCCTCCCGGGTCTGTCGTCAGTTTCGAGACATTATCGTGAACGCCGTTCGAGATTCGCGATCTCGACCGTTTCTCGAAGTAACCAGTAGATGGGAAGTGGAGGTGCGTTGCTTTCGCGGACTATCGCCGTATCGTCGACGGCATCGGCGTTTCGCTGGCGAAACACGGGTCACGGGAACGAACAAATCGCGACGCGTTTGCTCGCGAGTGACGGTGGTGTTGTTGCATCGTATGTATATTGCTTCGAATGAGAACCGAGTGATCGCGGCAACAAGCGAGAAATAAACCAGACACGTTACCTCGAGGGTCGGAAGTCATTCACGTAGACAGAAAGAAGAAGAAGAAGGCAGAAGGAGACATAAAAAGAGAAGGAGAGAGAGAGAGAGAGAGAGAGAGAGAGAGAGAGAGAGAGAGAGAAGCAGGTTCGGAAAATTCATAATCAAGGTGTCGTCGCGCGAGAAGGGATGCCTACAAAGGGGGAAAGGGGAAAAGCGACAGACTTCAGCATCGCGGCCATCATGGCGCCCAGGGGTCCGTCCTTCGGGCATTACCACCTGCAGGGCATCGGCAACACCGCCGCTACCGCTAATACCAACTTGGAATGTCCAACTGGCAGAGGATTCGTCGTCAACTCTGCTCTCGATCATCGTGAGTTTACTTTTTTTTTTTCCCTCGCTTTTTTCTCTCGGTTCTTTTTATTTTTTTTTTGTCACGCGAACCGGTCATTCGATAACGACTCCGGATGCTCCCCCTTGACGTTCACCGCACGAACTAATCGTAACCGTCGATATAGGACACGGAGAGTCGCGCGAAACCGGAAACTTTGCCCCGTTTTTTTCGTCCATTAAAATTCTTGATAGAGGCGTTCGTTTCTCTGCGCCGATTAGGTGTCGACAAGTATCCAGGGACAAGCGAGAAGAACGCCCGCGATAAAGATCGGATCCGTGTCCCCTTGTAGGGAACGGGAGAGACACGTCAACCCGCATCGTTCTTAATGTTACACCTTGTATTTGCCAGTCGTTTTTCTCATCCTACGACGAAACACGATACGATCGCGAACGCAACCGGCGACAATTTTACACGCTCGATATGTATTCGCAATGTGTAATATATACACATATATTTGCGAGATTATCGGATTCGTCTGTCTACCGTCGGCTTCGTCGCACTTACAATTAAAAAACTGCCCGTGCTCGAGCTATAGGAACGCAACTTCTGGGTGGTAGGTGTTCTAGAAAATCGTCGATTTCGAGTTTCTTTCGTACTCTCACGCGTTAACGCTTCGTGTCCAACGCGACGCGAAGCGATGCGACGGTGCGCGTTGCCGGTCGCGGACTCGGTTCACCGTAGACGTCCACAGTTTGTTCGAAATAATATTGCAGTCGTCGTTTTCCTGAACTTAGTCTCATCCGAACAAGCTTGAGTACGTGTCCGAAATGATCGCTTCGCTGACAGGCTTGTTCTCTACTAATCGTCTACTCTTCGATACTTTCTCGTTTCACCGGGAAGGGACACTTTTTCGTTCCAAATTCAATAGATTCGGCCCCGTGCCTGCCTCATATCCGTTCGATTAGTATCTCGCCGATTCATCGGGGGAATAAAAATAGAATTCGAACCGGCGAAGTCAAAAGAGGCACGCTCGCCCGGGGGTGTATGAGGGGAGGGGGAGGCTCGGATGATAATTAGCGTCTGAAACGGGAGCACCGGCGGAGCAGAAAATAAGAGGCGACTAATTGTTGCCAACGGATCACGCGTAAATTTTACCTGTTCGCACCGAAATTAACGGATCCCGGGGGGCCTATCTTTGAGCTCTCGCCGATGGCCAGAGGAGACTCGATCACTCGAGCGCCGTTCGTTCACGCACGGCTACTTTCACGTTTGGTGCAATTTCGGCGGGTCCTCGAACGGGAAGGAAGACGAAAAGTTCCCACGAAAAATCGCGACCGTTACCGATCGGTATACAGGCTCCTCTCGACTATTGTCTGGCTTGTTCTACACGATTATTGTCGAGCGTTATCCCATCACGGAGGACATGGACCCTGTCAAGCGTATATTTTGTTGCGCGAGGTTCGGGAAAAAAAAAGAATTTACGAGGGTCTCAGGCATTTTTCCCTACCCGATTATTGTCCCGGCACGGACTCGACTTCGGGACAATAATCGAGAGGAGTCTGTATACCCTTGTGCAAAACTGGACGAACTGGGTCGACGCACCGATATCGAAGCGGGGGAAGGGCCGATGAAAAAAAGGCGAGTTTCGCGGACGGGGGCAATTTTCCTAGGAGGGAACGTAAATTGCTCCTGTTTTTGTCTTGAACCGGCCGGCCGTTCGCCGCTTTCAGCCGGTAATCACATTAGCGCACTTAACGACGCCATTACAGCACCCGTGGCAATCTAGAGATTCTTAATCGTTCCCAAGAACAAGTTTTACTGTGTCTAGAGGGAGGGGGTGGGGGAAAGGGAGAAGGAGAGAGACAGAGAGAGTGGGCGAGGTAGGAAACATTAAACAGCCAACCGCAATTAGATTCATAGGATCTCTGCTATCGCCGTCACTTGTGATCATTGTCTCGCGAACACGCGCAGTTACCTACACATACCTATCATGATATGCTACCGGATAATGACAAGAAAAACCTTTGCATCTGGCATCGATATAAGCAAAAGTTCGAAGTGAAAACGGTGTTAAACCTAGCAATAAGAGATGTCGGTTACGTGAAATTGCATTGTGCGTGCCAGGCCCCTTCGACAATAGAGAACTCGACATTGTGGCAGCAACGATATATGTCGAAACGTGCCGTGTACGTACATAACATAGAATTTCGATGATCGAAACCACGGTTGAACCCGTTGTTGCGGAGAGCTCGTTATAATTGCCGGTTCCGTGATCCCGTTCGCGGTTTTCTCGGCGAGAACGAAAAAAATGGGGAGCGCGCGTTAAGTCAATTGGTGTAACGCGATCGTTACTCGGCTCGTTCCGTCGATCCTTTCGAGCCAACGTCCTTCGAACGGCCGGGTGGTGACAGGATTCTGGGTGGTCGGCTGTCGGTCGTGGCAAAAGGAAGCTGACGTCAGTAGCTCGGTCATATTTCTTCGTGCCTTAAGATCATGGAACATGGGACCACCTCATGGAGGGCAGACTGTGACAAAAGTTCCCAACTCCTTCCTTTCCGATGCCCCCGGAAGCTTCCGGTGAGACGACATGGTTCGTCTCTGCCGGTCTGTTCCTTTTAGCTGAACGATATAATTTAACGGGAACTCTACAGATCAGAGAATCTAAATTAGTTTGACGACTTATTAGTTTTTAAGTTTCCGTATAGATGATCGTCGGTTGGAATCATGCGTACGGCGGTAGAGGTACTGAGGTGCATCTGATTCAGAGACTGAACAGAATGGCCCCCTGGGGGTAGCTATTATCTTGCTTCAATAACGTCTTTGTACTTAAATCCTTTGCTCGGGGGTAGTGATGGGCGATACATGTCAATTGTACCGATATTTTGTATAGATACATATCGGTGGTCAAAATATCGATACGGCTGAAATATCAGAAGCGAAGTATCGATTATCGATACCTTTAACTCCGATAAATTATCTGTAATCTGTACCAAAAAAAAGGCCTAAATAAATGGCTGTAACATGGTGTCGAATGTCGATTGTCGATGACATCAGTGTGGGGTGAATTGTTAATTCCCATTATCGCTACCTGATATAGAATTGTCTGCACTTGAGAAAATGTAGTACACTCAAATGAATGGGAACAGTTTTGTGCAGTTGTTTCGATATTCCGATACTCATGGATGAAACATCGATACAACGATACATCGTCGTATTAAGAATCTGTATCTACAAAATTATTTGGATTCGAGGAAAAAAAAATTCAGTACTCGGGGGCATTTGTTTCAAACGATTCGTGCGTTTAGTTGTTCACGACATATAATCGCCAGGATGTGTTCGTCGACTATAAAAGACAGTCCGTAAATTCTTGAAATCTTCTCTCATGTGTTTCCCTTTTCTTCGTAATTCTACACGTCGACGAAATGTCCATCCAGTTCTCAGAAATCCGTTCAGAAAACCGCGATCACCCGTCGAACGATACGCAAATATTGGCGACTCATCGTTCAACGAGCACGTAAATAAGAGGACAACAATATAGGGCTTGCGGTCGCAAACGGGTCGCGTGTCGTTATAGAACGTTATTAAGGTACACACGGCACACACATCGAGTGTGTGGTGCGCGACAGCAGGTTCTTATTGCGTTCGTTTTTCGGACATATGAACGTACATATATAATACATATATCCATTTACGGCTGGTGATTTGCGCGCGACGGAGCCCAGAGCGAAAACTGGCTTTTCCGTAAGGAAAGAATTCATCCTTACGGTGCAGAATCGTCACCCGGTTAACACTAGAACTACCAAACCAGTCAAAATGACTGGTCAATACACTCTTACAACGACGACTAAAATGTTATGACAATACATTTTCTCAGATCTTTTGCATCTTTTATTAATATATGAGAGTGAAGAAATTAGGCAATTTCTAAATTTTCAAAAGTTTTCCACGTTTATCCAGCGATCGAAGCAAATATGCGTTTGTCGTCGGTAGGTGTAGTGTTAAAATGGTTCAGGTGATCCAATTTATCGAATCCTGAAATCAGCCAATAAATTCACGGATCTGTTTGACTCTTTCAGTGGTTCTATTGAATGCTTTAAGGCATCCCTAGAAAGAGCACTAAGAACTGTTTAATCTTAGTTAATATTTTAGTAAAAATTTCCTATCGCTACTAATTTCATACTGTATAATACATTGATCTAATTGTTTCTAATCTTATCTTCATTAAATGTTATGTATGTATAATGGGTTTATATCTGTTAAATAACTAAATAAATAAATAAAATAAATAAAATAAGAATGAACGTGGAGTACGATGTATTCGTTAGCGGGCTCGAGGACGGAGGGGAAACAGAAATTCGAGATGAAAACCGCGAACGGCACGGCGGCGAGATATGTAATGTTCGTGAAAGAACGCCGAGGTCGATCGAGGCGCACGCAACACGCATATATACGGGGGGTTGAGGTGTTAATTTTAACGCCGGTCTTTCCCTCGATATTAGTCGACCGCCTGACGTTTCGCGTGCTGTTACCCGCCGTGCGTTTCGCGAGAGAACCAGGTCCACTTCGGTCTTTCTCGAAAGTCGAAACGATTCATTTTGGGTCATCGATGGAAACTGGAGAACGTTACAGTTAATCTTCGATGAGTGTTCGAAGGCTCCGCGACACTGACAAGGTTAGCAGGTGTAACGCTGACTTTTTAACGAGGTTCAGCACAGTGACAGACCTTGGAATTGTGAAGCTAATGATATTCCTTTCAGCCATATATGGTCATTAGTAGACTGCAGATTTTTATACAAAATAACATCTTGTAAAGTGATTGATAAAGACAAGGGCCAAAGTATGAATTTCTTCCTTTTAAATATCATGTTGGGTTATGCATAAAATAGATACCTCATTGCATTTGATGAAAGATTTGTCTTTTATTGTATTTCACAGAGCCCCATCAGTAGACTGCGGATTTTCTGCATTTATAGCCTATACGGCTCTGTAAAATACAATAAAAAACAAAACTTCCATCCGATCCAACGAGTTTTCTATTTTACTCTGAATCCAATAAGATACTTAAGAGGGAAAATAAATTTCTACAATTGTTCCTGTATTTACAATTTATTTCAACAACTTTGATTTTGCATAAAAATCCGCAGTCTAGTCATTAGTTTCCGAAATGTTTCATGTTCAGTGCCGAGGAGGCATTGAACACTCATCGAGGATTTTCTGTATTGGTCAAAGAAATGACATCCGCCGATGCGTACCTGCCTGGACGAATGTGAAGACCGCTCACGTACGTACATACGTGCGTGTTACGACAAGTGCCCGTCTGACAATGAGTTCGCGGGCTGCCGTGAGTGCGTACGTACACGCAGCGTGCACGCAGATGGACGGGAGCGCACGCAACGACCGAGAGAACTGCACGCGATCCGCCGTGCGCACTTACCTTCCTTTTTAACGCGTCCTCGTTGTACACACCTCTCTTGTTCCGAGCAAGTTTTCGCGCTCAACGCCTCGCCAAAATTCTCTTTCGCTTTCTCTCTCCTTTCTTCTTTTACCCGGGTTTTCGACGACCGTCGGACCGACTATAATTGCACCGATCGTCCCCTGTGCACAATACACACATTGTACCATCTTTTTTTTGTACGATGTTTTTGGAGAAAAAAAGGAACGAAAGAAAAAGAAAGGTTTAAAAAAATGGTCGAATGCGTGTGCGCGTGGATCGATTATGAAAACCGGTTGCAGGGAAGAAGCTATATCAAATATTTGTGTATACAGATTCGGGTGGAACGAGGAAAACGAGGCAGAAGTGATGCGCGTCGCGACACGGGGAGAGCAAAGGTGCTTTTGAGAACGTTAGAGGCGATACAAACACACACACACACACACACATATCGGGTGAAAGTGTAATTGCTCGGGCGCCTGTCCGCTGTGAAAAACGCGTTGTCGACGAAATTTGACGACAAAAACCGGTTTGAGCACGCGCAACCGAACGTCATCCCGGCGGGAACGCTTCCACAGCGTGTAACGGCCACATGAAAACGCGTCGTACGGTTCGATGGCGGATGACAACGTTTTGTGCGGCATATATCCTTGCATTTGTGAAACGTTTACTGTCTTGAGGCTGCCTGCTCCTGTGCACGACCGATAGTCGATACAGTAATGTCTCGACGAGTGCGACGTATTCATAAATTTGTTTCTTGTCCGAAGCTGATCCTCTGCTTATCTTCTGTTTCATTTGTTCTGATTGGTTCCACAGGGGGACACCCCCAGTGGTGGGAACAACGCAGTTGCTCGTGTTGCATTCATCGAGGGATCACTGTAGATCGATTCCACTTGCACAAATCCTTGGAATTAGTTCTGAGTGGTTCTCGTAATATGTATGAAAATTCATCTGACGATCGTTTCGAGCTTATTTCGAGGAATTGGTTGAAAACTCGCTATTTGTTTGCGAACGACCAAAAGCTAGAAGGGGTTACGAAACACTCGAGCACGCATCGTTCGGTCTGATATACTAGTCGCGAGGGACGAAGTAATTTTTTTTTTTTTCTTCCAACCTGTATATCCGTGTCACCCGTGTGTAACAGAGTGTGCGCGCGCGTGTGTGTACTGTACGTACGTAAATGCACGGGGGCAGGGTGTATCACTTGCGGATCCAATTTGAGATACGAGGGCCGGAAGACGCATTGTTCGCGCGGAATAGTACAAATTAACAGATCGGTATCGTGACCGGTGCAATTAACATTGTGTACACTGGCGCGGTGGATTGGCTTTCTTGAAATCTGCCCGCCCCTCCCGACACACACAAACACACTCGGCCACGCGTATCGTTCGGGAACATCTCAGGGCTCTCGTTTAAATCGACACGCTTAATGGTAAACGGGGTCGATAAAAATACGTTATTTTCGTTATTTTTCATAAGGGAATAACACGTAGTCGTTTCGAGATTTTGGAAGAAATGAATCGTGAGGAAATATTGTGCGTGTCACTTTGATATTTCACGCGTTTCAGTTTCATTCGACTCGATCGTCCCTACGGTTATTCTGACAAGCCCTCCAGTTAAATTCCCTGGTGACAAAGAACACATCAAGTGAGATAGAGCGATAACAGTAATCACACGTGGTACTGACGTAGTATCTTGCAGGGCTAACCATTGGTCGGCGAAATACAGTAATGTCTCGATAAGTGGAACGAACTTGAGTCAACTTCGGAATATTCGTGGCAACGCGGAAAGATTTTCAGCCCCTCATAAATTTTTTTTTTTTGCCCGGAGCTGAGCCTCTGCTTAGCTTCTGTTTACTCTCTTTTGATTGGTTCCATCGGGGACTCCCCTAGTAGTGGGAATAACGTTGCTACTCGTATTGCAATCACTGTACCCCATTTGCCACAGTTCCCCATTTGCGACTGTGCCGTTCACTTTGTCGGAACTGGACAATTCAACAGTACACCACTTACTACTGTGCCCTATTTGCCAGTATGCCCCATTTGCCACTATGCCCCATTTGCCACTATGCCCCATTTGCCACTATGCCCTATTTGCCACTGTACCGTTCAGTTTGTCGAAGCTGGGCAACTCAGCAGCTCCCAATTGTAAATATGTACTTACTAACGTGGAAGTATCGTCATCGTTACAGGGATGAGGACGTCACCGGTGAATATAGTCGCGACCGCGACCGTCGTGACGGAGGAAGCCCTCCTGGCGGACGACGAGGTGGAAAACTGCGAGGGCGAGAGCGAAGGAACGGAGAAGTCCGTCAACGAAGAGGACGAGGAGGTCGACGTGGACGTCGAGGAGTGCAGCAGCGTCGACGACGGACCGATTCACAACACGCCGGACGATCTGAGCGTGTCCTCGACGAGAAAGTGCCAGGACGGTCACGGTGATCACGAGCGGAAACATCGGTTGCGGACCAGTTGCAACTCGGACGAGCTACGGGACGTTGAGTGTCATCTCGAGACGAAGGAATTGTGGGACAAGTTCAACGATCTTGGCACCGAGATGATCATCACGAAAACGGGCAGGTAAGCGTGTCTCTTCTTTGCCACCATTTATCATGCGGTGGACCTATATCTGGACCCCAGAACCAGAGTGTATTAAGTCACTTTTCAAACCTCAAAGCAGAGGAATTCAAAGGTGCGAAAATCTTGTAACTTTGAAACCGTTCGGTAAGAATTGAGCAAGAAATAATGAATACATTCGAACTACCGAATGGATTTAAGACAAGCCTCTTATATAGGATTGATGAAGATTGCATTAATTCCCTTATGTGATGGACTTTACACTCTTTTAAAAATACGAACTGAATATCATTTTTAGACTCTTGTGTACGTATATTAAAAACTAGAAGATTTAGAAAGAA
>NW_015373923.1:2998551-3004869 GCF_001272555.1 Dufourea novaeangliae | reverse complement strand
AGTGAACTATTTGATACAGTCAACATGTAAAATGTTATTTTTTTTAAAAACGCTACTGAACCCTTAGCACTCCGAGCAATTTTTAATACGAGCAACCAGCTACTCCAGGACTATTTAATTTTAACACACAATTATACATGCAATGTAACAGTAGAGGCCCCCATGGAAAAGTGAAGAACATTTTAATTTTTAAATGTATAAAAATACAAAGTTGCTTCTATATTTCGCCGACATCGGAGTGCAAAAAGGGTTAATATATATTCTGGCTCTGGGGTCCAGATCTAGAAAAATAACGAAAACGTGTGTGTTTGTCGGTGGTTTCGCCGGTGGCCGGACGCGAAACGAGAGAGAGCAGTAGTCGCGTGGCTCGCCGCGCAAGCGCGCAGGTGCACCGGAAGATGGCCGAGACCGGGCGCGAACCGACACAACCGGGAGGGGGGGGGGGCGGATGAGAGGCGTTTCTGATAACCGAGCAAACCGCAGACGTGTTGGGTCTCGTATTCGAAAGTGTAATCGATTCCCGATGGAATTGCGAGGACAGTAATTGTGAAGAACGGTAGCGTGTTCGACGTGTTAAAGAACAGACGAAACTCCAGCGGAGAAGGCTCTTTTTGGGTAATGAGACGAACGTCTTTACGAGTACGAGTGGAACAACTGTGTTCCGTTGGAGCGAGTTACGACTTGGTTAATTGCCTTAATTCAGTATGTATACGTGTGAACGCGTTCGACGAAGAAACGAAAAACCTGACTGGGTTCCGGGTGGTGAACTGGAGAGGGGGTGTAAAAATTAATTTCTTCCTTTTTTTGTTTGGGCTCGCAATTAAGCGTCGTTACCTCGCGACAATTGAGTTCAGGCCCATTAATTATTGCGCGCACCCGTGGAAACAAAGACGACAGGCACGCGTGTGTGTGTCTTTCTATTAGTTTCGTAACCGTCGAATCCCACGCGTAAATTGCGACCGGTGGTCAAACAAAACTCGGAATTACGTACTCGAACTAATGGATTTCATTGACCGACGTTTTACGAGATATTTAAGGGAGTTTCGGGTGTAATTTATCGTGGCAATTTATGCCCCTTTGTGGATACACCGCGCTCGCTCGCGCGCGTTCATTTTTATAGGTATGCTAATAAACTCGGGGCCCCGCAGCTGCGCACTCTAAGGATGCGTGACCAAATTCACGTTACGAGATATTTTGCGGTACACAAGGGAGACTGGCCTAACCTGCGTGTATGTGTGTCCCTCTTGGGAGGAGGCGATAAACTTTCGACATTGAAACGAGGATGTCGCGCGCGACAACTCTCGTCCTCGGACACATAGATCGAATCTTGTAACGCGTTCGGGCATCGTATCGTTGAAAGTACAGATGGTAATCGATGTGTGTCTGTGGATTCGTGAAGTGGATCGGGGTCCTCCGATAAGGCGTCACGGCGAGTAATTATAAATTATACATATATACTCCAAAGGAAGCTCGAGTCGCGCGTAACCGATCCTCGACCCGTTTCGACGACTTTAACACGAGCATCTACATACACGAGTGTATATGCACGTGTTGCATGTACCACATAATGTGCAACCTTGAGGCGCACACGCGAAGTCGCCTCGCAGAAGTGTCTGTTCGCGCGACGAACCTGTACGTCTGCGCGGTTAGAAACGGTTTTTCGAATTGCGGCAGTCGGGCGCGACCCCTGCCGGCAAGGTTGTTCGGTTGAAGAAGAAAAAAAAAAAAATAAAAAAGAGAAAAATTTCTAAATGATTCCGGGGCGTGTCGGCAGGCTGTCGTTCTCTTCATGGGCGACGATCGATATATCAAGAACCCGCGACGATGCACGAATAGCGTCGTTAGCACGAGAAACTTGGCACGAAATATACCCCTGGGCCGAACGAAAACGTCAACTTCGTCGAGTGACAATACGAATTCGGACCAATCAGGTGGAATTGTCTGGCCCTACGGGGTGCCCAGGGCCCATACACATTCTCCTCTGATTCTTCCGCGAGGACTAGGCTCAAGGGATCTCTCCTTTTCCCACGTTAGCACTCTTACTCTCTCTTTCATTCTATCTCTGTCCTTGTCCATTTCGCCCTCTCTCTATCTACTCCTCACACCCTCCTGCCCCCTCCTACCCTCTCTCTTTCACACTCTCTTGTCCCTCTTTGTTTGTTTCCCTTCGCGTGGTCTGTCCTTGCCTCTTTCGGCGAGGAATCGGTTTCGTGTGTATCGCGAACAAAGCCAATTTCGAGCGTGCAAAAGTCGAACACGGTCGTCATTGCCGAGGAGACGAAAGAGAGAATAAAGAAGCGACGAGCCGTGGAGCACGTTTTGTGTTGTGTACGTTCCCTCGCGGACGCGGCTCGGTATCGTTTTAAGGGAAAGGCTCCTGCGGCCCCATCCGTTAGCTTCTCATTCGGAACGTATAATCAACGAGTTTTCGTCGATCCTCTCGATCCACCTGACCCAATAACGGACCTTTATCTCGCTCGTCTTACCCGTCTTATTTGCGGTGAAGAGGCACCCATTGACGGGAGAAGCATTGGACAACATTGAATCTAGGGAACTGCCTACATCAACGTGCAAACTTCCGCTAGGGAAAAAAGTGGCGCAAGGGCCTCCTACAATTTGGTATCGGGAATTATTGAAATTTTTCCCAAATTAACATTTATTTCAGTACTTGAAAAAAATTTACCAAAATGATAGAAGGTCCATCTCCTGCGTCACTTTTTCCCTTAGTGGAAGACGAGTTTGCTCTTAGGTGTACATACACCTGGGAAAGCAATAGTGGAACGACCCGAGAATCTCACGGCCAGGGGGGCCGGGGGGGACGTGTTGCGTTTTTCCAAACGGTTCGCGGAGCGCGCGTGTGCAACGACGAGAGATCGAGAGCAACGGAAAGTCGGAAGGAACGTTCGTTTCTCGTTGACGAGGGTCAGGTCCTGTATGTGTGTGTGTATTTTTCAAAGTTTAAGTAGGCGAGAACCGTGGTCTGCTACGAAACAACGCACCCGTGGAATAGGAAGGTGCGGACGGGTAAAGGGGTTGGGGAGGGGGTCAAGCCGAAGAGTGAGAGAGACAGACAGGATACCAGCGGATAGAGGGTACTCGTCACGCGAACCCTTCATCAAGGTGCCAGCAACCTACATTATACACTCACACGTGCCTTCCCGAAGCGGCCGTGGCGCGCGGGGTGAATGTGCACGTTACGCGAGGACGTGCACGGATCGCGAAACACGACGCAGAGAGAGAGAGAGAGAGAGAGAGAGAGAGAGTACCATCAACCGTACGGTGCGCGGAATGAAAAGACGAATAGAGGATAAACCAGGAAAAAGAGAAAAAGAGAGGGATAGAGTGGAGTGGAGACGAGTAGAAGAGGGAACCCGGTGGTAAACGTCTATTTATCCCTGTTACTTTGCCTTCTCGGCCATAACGAAAACTTCCAAGCGTATAAGAGTATATGGTATTTACGGGTGCACATACAAGCTTCGCGACCGAGACGAAGAACACAGAATCAGGGACGAAGGAAGAGAAAGATGGAGGAGGACGACAACCAACGACGACGATCAATGGCAAGAAGTTGGTACCTCTATCTCTCTCTTTCTCGTAATCATCGAATAATTAACAGATGTTCCCAGTACGCTACCCAATGACTACGCCTCGGAATCCTCGAAAATCTACCTACTGCCACTCGGTCGGAAAGAGACCCGCGGCATAATAATTATAACGACGACAGCACCTGCTGCGTGTGCCGCTGCGCGAAGTCGTTAGCTCGGCAAACATTTAAGTAACTCGGATGGGCGACCGTGTTCGGATCGCTATAATATCCGCCGCTTCCGTAATCCATTTGTACGAGCCCTTCCGTTCGACGACTCCGTGCCCCAACGCTGATGGTTTCTCCGACACTCCTCCCCCTCCCTTTCGCCTGTGGCGGCCCCTCGAATGTGTGTCGTGACGCTGGCTGGCTGATTCACATGGCTCGGGGACCCTTGAATCGCTCGTAAATTGTCCGCTCGGCCGGACAAACGTATTACCGTTTTCGATCCGTCACGTTTTTTTAAAAGGATTTTTAGCATTACAGTGAATCCTCGATGAGTGTCCGAAAGATCCTCAGCAATGAGTATTAGGACTAGAACTACCAGCATCGAATGTATGCTAAGTAAGTTAAATTGTGTAATATAGTAGAGTATAGTATTGTGTATAAAGTAGAGTATCTAAAGTATCCCGAGGATATCGATAATTGTAAAATAAAAAATCCGTAATTATCAAAATTTAGAAATTGACCAATTTCTTCACTTCCATATCGTAATGAAAGGTGCAAAAGATCTGAGAAAATTTATTGTCATAACATTTTAATCGTCGTTGTAAGAGTGTATATCCAAGTCATTTTTACTTGCTTGGTAGTTCTAGCGTTAAATATTTCATAAACTAATGGCAATGAAACAAATATCATTGCCGTCAGAATTTCAAGCTTAATCACTGCAACCTCGTTAAAAAAAAAAATCACCGTTGCAACTGGTCACCTATTCTTGTCAGAAGTCTTTGAACACTCATCGAGTATTCACTGTACTCCAGATAACTTTTCTCGATTTTAGAATATCCTGGTGTGCGTGTACGTATATCTTCTGGTCGAGCTAAATTCTTCAAACATATTCAATCGTTTCCGCGTTATTTAAGGGCCGTCCAGTCGAACGAATTAGGTTGTACACCCTACTGTCAAGGGGAGGCGAACACGGGGTAACAGATGCAACGGCGATATGGCTACGCGTCGGCATATATGTGTAATACGCGTGGTTCGAGGCTGTTTGGAGTGGTTCGGGGGGTGGTTTGGGGTCGAGGTGTTCGTGCGATTATGGGCTCGTTAGCCACGGCCCATGGAGGGCCTGTTTGTTTCTGCCTAATTTGACCCGGTATAGTACGGCTGTGTCACGGGAGAAAGTGAGAGACAGACACGGCTAGAACGGGGTGCTTGGAACGATTCATCCCTTGTTCTCGATGTCCAGCGATCGTTCCCGCTATCTCTCGCTATTCGTTGGAATCGTTTCTATCTAGTTTTATCTCTGTTGCGCCTCATTTCTCTGTTAATTTTCATTTAATACCCTTTCCCAGACATTTATCACTGCGGGTGTTTATGTACATTCAGAATTTTAGACATTAATTTATAAACATTCAGTTTTATAATATATTCATATTCATAATCATCAGGTAGAAATCTAGTTCCTGTACTAAATGTCTTATTATGTCGATAGTAATATATAACTATCATTGAATTTTATTATAATCTTTATTTTCCTGCATTTTGCATGTTAACAATTGTTATAAATGCATAAACATCGGCGGTCTATTTATCACGGATAGGAACGGTCTAGCTTCGGGGGCATGTAAAATTGAATAGAAAACGTGAACTCGAGGAATCACGTGCCATACTCGGAGACGAATGATTCGGAAAAGGAGTCCCGAGACAAATTGACTCGTTCGTGGTGATTTCGTGTAAAGATAAAAGGGCTGTTCGTAGGGACGGTGTTATGTACAAGGGGAGAGGTTAGAAGCGTAACGTGAAATAGGGATCGGGGGAATATCCCCCGATTGACTTACCATCGATGCTTAATAGTCGTTTGAATGTATTTCCACTTATCTCGGATACAGGGGGAGGCGCCACCCTTCGTGACGGCTAATTATCTCGATGATGTATCGACGTCACGTATATACGGTGTTCACGACAAATCTTCTGCCGTCTACAGGAACCAGTGGAACAATTTTCGCAGGAACTACCCTGTTGGCCCCTTGGTTGAATCTTCCCGCGAGATAATGTTTCCGATGGAAAACGATCTTTCGCCGGACGTGGTCACGGGGAATCGTTCTGGAGACCACGATCGAACGACGAATACGGTATTTTGTTGTACAGTATACGGAGAGGCTGTGTGTCTAACGAGATCCGCTCGAGATCGGAGATTATCGCCATTCCTCGATGCTGGAGAGGAACAGCAGTCGGTCAAAGGCTCGTCCATCCGTGACACAGTTCTTGCGGTCGGTGACTTGGCTGGGGCGATTGCGGGCCGTTTTGCGGTTTCGATGCTCTCGAAACGTTTCTGCCCCCGTATTTCAATGACGCACGCTCGTAATTTGTTGTGTATCGTGCGGCGTTTGTGGGGGGTATAAGGGTGAGGCAGCTAACTTGATCACCTCGAATGACTTCTAAATTATGCGTTGTATGGAAAATTATTTCTACAGATGTTACATGGTATCAAGAGGGACATCATGTTGTGTACGTGACTCCTTTATAAGTGGAGGTTTTTAGGATATTTTAAGGTCAACTTTGTTTTTTTTTTT
>NW_015373923.1:2932857-2998497 GCF_001272555.1 Dufourea novaeangliae | reverse complement strand
TCCGAACTCCCATAAAAAAGATAGGGTATTCCATTTAAAAAAACAAAGTTCACCTTCGAATCTCTTAAACACCTTCACTCATAAAGAAGTCATGTACACATGGTGTCCTCCTTGATACCATGTAAAATCTGTAAAAATAATTTTCAGTTTATTAATAATTAATCAATTATTAATCAAGTTAAAATGTATCAACCATCGACGAGTCGCGGTTTACCTTTCGTGATTGATCAAGGTAGGAATACTAGTATCATCTTGTTGTCATCATGGGCAGAGTAAAGTTAATAATTTTTAAAGTCTGGTTACAACGAAATGGTCCCGGACATTTTCCAGCTGAGGATCGCGATCATTCCGCATATCTGACTCGACAGGAAGATCTGAGAGAAGGACGTGTGCAGCGCGAATCCCGCCAGAATAACGACAATGATCGTGTACAGTATAACGTTCATTGCACGGCACGAACAGCCCCTGGTCGCCAAACCATTGATTCGCGTCAGAACGCTGCTGAACACTTCGATGATGTTTCCGGCGCTTGAACGAATTTCAGAAATTCGGGAAGAAATGTCGATTCCCGTCGGTACAGTCTGCGTCGTTATATCTTCGCACGTCTGATGGTATTCTTCCGTTTTCTCGAAATCTTCCGAGTCTTCAAGTGGCTGCCCCTTTATTTCGAATTTTAAATCCGCAGACGTGTCTTTCTTCGGTGTACGCATCCCCGATTCTCTGTCTGATTTCCTTTGTTTCTTGGGAAGATAATAATAATATTTATTTCTAAGTGGGTTATGAACCCTTTGGTACAATACACAAGTACAGATTCCTCTCGACTAACGTCTGGCTTGTCCTACACGATTATTGTCCGGGCGTTATCCCCACCACTGAGGGGGTCTGGGAACCTGTCAAGCGCGTATAAAAAAAACGAAGTAGGGTCTGAAGCATTTCTCCCTACAAGATTATTGTCCCGATGTGGACCTGAGTTAAGGACAATAATCGAGAGGAGACTGTATATGGATGTCTAGAGATCTCTGAGATCTCTGAGAAGTCTGAACATATCCCAGAGTTTACAACTATACAGAAAGTTTAACAAAATTCAACAAAAGTTCTACGCGACCGCATAAAAAATTACAAAAATAAACAAGAAAAAATTTACAAAAGTATTTACAAGATTATCCGAGTTCGTCGCGACGTCTTGGCAGCCTGGCAGTGTTGGCTCGCGAGGAACGTCCCCGAACATGCAGATCAAGTCCTCCCTGCAGAGTCTTGCGCGAATGCACGGCGGAAGTTCCGCCAGTATCGACGCGACGTTCTCCACGCAGGTTCGTCGACAGGTCCTGTTTCGAGGATTGCACGGACCCGGGCACCCAGCCGTTCGATCCATTCTTTTCTCGAGGCGAATAATTAACGTCGATCGCGTTTAGGAGAATTGAAAAATCACATTCAACGGTGGTGTATGGTCGTCCAGGCGGAATTTTAGACAGCAGTTCCGTTTATTGTCATTCCTAGTGGAGAAATCATAAGAGGATTGCTTGATTCATCCGTTGGAAAAACGTATGCACGGGCGGGGATCGACATCCAACGAGGTCGCGCGCATCTGCCGGCGCGTGCGCCTCCGACGCTCGAGGTGTTGAAAAGTTGACTGCATATAACGAGGTTCAAAGGGTGACTCGTTCGTAACGAGGCTTGAAAGGCCTGCGGGCGCTCCTTTCAATCAAACTGACTATGTTATATAGCTGGACGCGCCTCTACATTGGACTGAAAACTCGACTCACCGTGATACTCACCAACGAATAGTGAGGGGTATTTCCGAGTAAATAAGTGTCGTCTTTGGTCTGCCCTTTTGAAACGGTGTTTTTGTTGGCGGTGTTACTGGAATTTTTATGCACGTGCATATATACCGGTCGTCGAATTTGTCGAGAGGTTAAACGTCAAATTTCTCCCCCAGTCGCGTCAGTCCGAACACACGAATCGCGAAAAATACTTCGATCCTATCGTTTTGGTTATATACTAGATATTCGTTAATGTTCGATAACGAATATCTAGTATACATATCCCAATGTCCTACGACCATTTTCAACATCCTTAAGATGTTTCTAAGACTTAAATATTTCAGAAAACGTTTTAGAAACGAAATGGTTCAATGGGGCTCGCACGAAACCAAACAAATTTTTATTTTTATGTCATTTTTTTTTAGAGATATCAAAGTTACCTTCGTTTTTTTTTTTTAAATAGAATCACCCTTTTTTAAACATGTACAATGACAGTTCCTTTCATTAAGAACTCAGTGACTATAATTATTCAAGGTCATCCAAGGTCACGGACTTATCGCGTGAGTCCCATCGAACCATTCAACTTTGTCCTTAACCTCTTGCCCTACGATTTTCTTGACGTCTGCGGACTCCACGATTAAATTGTTATCGATAGTTTCCCAGAAACGAAAGGAATTCCTATAAAACTTCAATATTAACCCCTTCGCACAGGTGGACGAGCAACGTGGTATTTCACTTCGATTCAAAGAAAACCGAATAATATTCTTCTTTGTTGAATCGATTTTGAAATCGTCAACACGAGTCTGACTCGATGTTACAGGGCAAGGGGTAAGACATTTGACGTACCTTTAAAAACAACAAAGATATTTGAGACGCAAACGTTAAATGTCTCACCCAGTATATACGTGCCTACGATATATCTGTTCGTCAACGTTTATCTAACACGAGACCGCGCTCGAATTGCTTTTTCCAGACGGATGTTCCCAACCTGTCGTGTGTCATTCAGCGGATTGAAGTCCGAGGGCAGGTACGCGGTGTTGATGGACATTGTGCCGGTGGACAATAAACGGTACCGGTACGCCTACCACAGAAGCTGTTGGCTGGTCGCCGGCAAAGCGGATCCACCGGCGCCCGCTCGGCTCTACGTGCATCCGGACTCGCCGTTCACCGGCGACCAGCTACGAAAGCAGGTGGTCTCGTTCGAGAAGGTTAAGCTGACCAACAACGACATGGACAAGCACGGCCAGGTAAGAAAAATCGTCGAGAAACGTTAACATACTCGTGGAACAGACGGCCGAATAATCGGTCGTTCGTGCACCTCCCGTCAACGAAACATCTGGGTCAAATATCGATCATGGGAAACGATATCCTTGCGCGTTTCGACCGAACGTGATTCGTACCTTTCAAATTACACTAGCCCCTCCCCCCTTCCAATTACATATAGGGGAAGGTTGTTGAATTGGGATCATTGCCTAGGTTAGACTATTATTGTAATTTTTCATGCGCAAGCAATTTGGGATGATAGACAATATGTATATGATGATTGCATTAAGTAATTTAGTATGTAAGTATATAGATACAGTGATCCCTCGATGAATGCGACACGGGCAACAGCGTTGTTCCGATCACTGGGGGAGTCCCTATGTGGAATCAATCAAAACTGAGTATAAATAGAAGCTAAGCAGATGCTCAGCTTAGGGCAATAAACAAATTTATGAGGGTCTGAAGATTTCCATCTTGCTATGGATGCTTCGAAGTAGACCCGAGTATGTCGGAAATTGCTTACGCTTTACAAGGTACAGTAGTGTTTTATTAGTAGACCACGGATTTTATGCATTTATAGCGTATACCCATTGTTCTGTAATTCGGTATAGCAAGGAGTGTTAATACATTTTTCGAAACTTCGAGGGGTGGTTTCACCCCTTAAAATCGCGTCTCAGCCGATAAAAAAAAAAATACGTATCCCTTATTTTTGACCGCTTAACAGACATACGAACTTTCATCAAAATCGGAGGGGGACACTTCCGTGCCATCCCTTGTTAGACGTAAAATAGTCGTAAAAATGGACGTCATTAAGGCGTCGTGTGCTATCTCCTACATCCAAGATCGTGATGTTCGACATTTGAAATTCGTTCCTCGAGTCTACGTGTCTTTCTGTGATAACTCGAGATCCGTCGTTGCATCATTTCGATCCGTTTGTCTCCCCCGTTTCACGCGAACTGCTGCGTACAAAGAAGTTACAGAACCAACGCGTACATAAGCCGTTATTTATCGGTAAATTCACACATTCGCGGTTTCTCCACGTCACTCCATTCGGGCCCCGACATAAGATTCGGTTGTACGGCCCCCCCTTGCGCGTAATATGTTTCTGGGAAGAATAAAAGACAGGGATTGGGGGGGGGGGGGGACGATTTAACGAACGACCGATCCCAACGACGTCGACGATGCTCACGGATTACAGTGTCGTTTTTCACCGGTTGAAATCGTGTCCGCCGTTTCGATCCCCTTCGGGGAATCGGTATCATCATGGCACACGACGTCGTTGACGAGAATTTCGGACGTTCGCGCGAATCGAATATGGCCTCGTAAAACGGACAGGCCTGCGTTGACCGGGCGACAACGTGGGCGTGGTTATCATCGGGGCACCGCTCGTTAATCGTGGGCGTCGAAGCTGCCAGGCACCGTGAAACGTAATATTCCGTCGTCGCCGCGACCCGATCGATGACAAACCAATCTTTCCGCAAGCGCGCGCGCGCGCGCGCTATGGTTAAACCCTTTTGGCTTCCTGGATTGCGCGTGCGTCTCCTTCACATATTTTCTTTTCGGTTTATCACTTAATTATGTTCGTGATTCGGCTCCTTTAACGATACCCTCCCGTTTTCACAGATTCGAAAAATACCTTAAATCCTTCGTTTAAAATGTATAACCACGAGGAGAGTAGCAGACCGTGTCTCGAATAGGTGTGCACGAAAGGGACAGCAGCGAATGGGTACGAATCACGGTGAAAACGATCGTATTGCCCTCTGCTGCAGTAGCTCGAGTTTTTTTTTTTTTTTTTTCGTTTCGCGAGGAAGGAATAGGCGAGGCGCGACGTGAGCAGAGGGTCTCTCTCGAGAGAGGGTCAGTTTCTTTCTTGACCGCTGAAATATCCCCGTGGCCTATAGGAGGGGGGGTTGGTGGTGGAATTTAACACCATAAAAAGTGTAACTCTATGGGCGAAAAGAGAGTAACGCGGGAAAAGAGCGTATAGATATCTGGAAACGGCCAAGAAAAAGAGAGGACGATAGGCGAGACAAGGGTCGCGCGCGCGCGCGCGCCAGAAGAGAGGACCCGTCCACTCGTGGACTGGCCATAATGTTACGAGCATTATAGAGGCGGTTGGTAGTGGTGTGTCGTAGGTGGTGTGTATAGTAGGCACGACCGGCGTGCCTATAAGCTAATAAATTGAATGGATGTTTGCCCGGAGCTTTTGTCATGATGATCACGAGTAGCCCACGCTCGGGGCCTGTTGAGCACCTTTTGAATCCTTCTCTCTGCTGGGCCTGTATCCCCCCTGGACCCCCTGGTTTCTCTCGGAGACGGTCAGGCGGGGTCTTCCTCGCGTCAAGATATCCTCCTCGCGGGTCTTCTCGGGAACACACGAAAGCCTCTTTCGTCTGTGTTCCTCTCTTGTATATACTTACGCTATATGCGTGTGCCCCCCCCCCACCCTTGCTTTCTGTTCTCTAGTACTGACGCGTAGATACGGTAGACTCGCGTTAAAGTAGCGGTAGGTACGCCCCAGGCATTACTCACACATGTGCGCGCACCATCTATCGGTCGCCACCTGTAACTAAAGTTCTGATCCAATTGGTGGATCGATCGAACTGTTATGAAATCCTGCGTGCCTATTGGTTTACGTTAAAGTAGTGTTTTCGGGAGAAACACGCCTCGAGAAGTCCACACCGGTACTTTAACGCGAGTCTAGTGTGTCACGATTTGGGGCCATACTTGGACATCTGGTAGACGTGTTTTATAAACACGGTACCAATGGTGTGTTCTGTGGTCTTAGGCCATCTGACGAGCATGCACGGTGTGTAATAACTTGACTGCGGATTTTTATGCAAAATTAAATTTTCTAAAGTCATTTCTATAGACAGGAGTAAATGTAGGCATTTAGTTTTTCCTTAAGTGTCTTATTGGGGTCAACATAAAATAGAAAACTTGTTGGGTCCAATGGGAGTTTTGTTTTTTATTATATCTCACGGAATTCTATAGATTGTAAGTGCATAAAATCCGCAGTCTAGTAATAACCAAGCGTAATTAGACGCTCGTTTACGCGCCACGGGATTCTCTCGAGCGACGACTCCGCGATTCTGTGGTCCCACGTTAGGCGGGGACCTACCACGTGGCTGTACCCTCGCGGACACCATCAGTCCCAGCGCGCAACCTTTTCTTCAATCGCTGAAAGCTGCTACTGGACGGTTTGCAGTCGATAACCCTGAACCGATACGACTCGAAATGGTTGCCAGTCGATAGGATTCGCAACTGACGCGTGTTGCAACCGTTGAACTCTACAGGGTGATTCATAAATGCATGTCAATACTTCAGGGGGTAAATCTACACACTAGTACGTGGAAAAAATGTCATGTGAACGTATGTCCTGTATTCCTTAATTCTTGAGTTATGAATGATTAAAGAAACTGTTCGAAATGCAGACTTACACTTTAGGGGCCATTTAAAAATTATTGTACATTCAACGCAACTAAATAGTGTGCACGATCTACAAGAAAGGACATACAAAGTACGACTGTACTTCCAGAAAAGACGTGTATAAAAGTGAATTAAGGATACTTTTCACATAGTGTTCTCTGTCTAACAGGCCAGCGACACCTCCGATACTCACAGTTATCGTTTCAGGTACAAAATTCAATTGTTACAACCCCTTCGTGGTGGTAGTGGGTTCGCTTCACGATCCAAAAGTGCATTCGAATGTGTGGAGTAAGTAAGAGGCTCCCCGAGATGGTTAGCGCGGGCGCGGAAAGGCTCCTTGCCACGTTCGAGAAAGATTGGCGCGCGAAGGACAGAAGCACATGTTTGTGAATCTGTACGCTAGCTAGTATATATATATATATGTATATATGTATACACGAAGAACGAGCGAAAGGAAGCGCAAAGGGGGAGGAGGAGGATAGTAGAAAGATTGAAAGAGAAAGAGCTAGAGTGTGTCCGAGAGAGGAACACAAACACACACACACACACATACACACACTGGTTAAAAGCAGTCGTGCCGAGCAGAGCGGAGCCAGGAGTGCGCAGGGAGACCAGGGAGAGCCCGGGAGAGCCCAGGAGAGCCACGCAACCGCCAGTCAACTCAACTCGACGACTCAAGTGGTAGGGAACATTCCTTCGCTACGGCCACTATTTCATCGTTTCGTATGACGCGATATTATAAGACCCCCGCCTGCGTGCCGGCTACTACATGGTGGTCCAAAAGCAGGCGTCCACCTGCGCGCGAGACCACGACGACGCCTCGTGGACCGTGAACGAGGACACCACGAGAGTGTCCTCATCTTCGCGATGACCTACGGGGGGAATAGTGTGATTTACATCTTCGATCGATCGATTATCCCGTGGGCATGTTTCGATGTTGTGATTCGAATATCTGGTATCGACGAAAGCTCTTTGGATTCAAACCGTTGCGTTCCGGGCATTTTTGACGCCTAGTCTATTCCAGGGATTTTTTTTTTTTTAGGTATATTAAAGGAGGTAATGACGGTACAGATGGTAGTTGGAGCAGATTGTCTTTGCTTGATGTGCTAGCCACACGGGTGGGACGTAAAGGGTTAACACATTCGGGATGGGTGGGAAGTGTTGGGCCCAACATGGGCGAATCTTGCGACTGTTTGGGAACTCTAGGTGTTTTCAATGAAGTGCCCGCTATTGGGACATTGTGGAAGGGATTTATTCGTCATGTATAGCTACAAGTGACATCTAAAGAAATAGTTTGGTACCAGTTGTTCACGGTTAGAAATGTTTTAAGCTGTGTATCCACTTGTTGCGTACCATTGTATCGTATCACTGTTACGTATCGTCGTATCGTATCACCGTACGATACCAGACGCAACGCTTGACCCCGTTCACATTGATACACAACGGTGATACGATACGAGGGTACGCAACAAATGGATATGCACCTTTAAAGATTTACTTAAACGACAAATCCCACGACTTTATTTTCGGAAATTAATTTGTCCCTCGGTGTCAAGTTGACACAGTGGTAGAAATTAATATAATGAAGAGATAAATAGTTAAAATTCTTTAAAGTAAAACCAATGAAGTCCTAAGTAAAATTGGCACAAGGGACAGATGGGGGTTAAAGATGATTTTTACGTGTCTCGGGACACGCTGTGTGTATGTGTCGAGTGTGTGGAGGAACAACGCGACATCAAAATCGAAAAGAACTGCGAAAAACCTGGGATTTCTTCTAGTCTCGCCAGAGAATCAACGTTGATCGAGTAATCGTCGTCGAATTTAAATGTGGAGAACGACAAACGTGTTAAAAACGTGTATAAAATTCCACCTTGCTTCGCCGGGACATTGAACGCGTTCCCCCGCCCGTCCAGTCGACACAGTTCCGTTCGATACACACAACGGGGGAGAAACGGATTTCTGTTAGTTCGTAAAACGCGCAACCGTAATCGGCTCTGTGGACAATGTACCGTCACTGACTCATCGTAGATTCCAAGACGAAGGATTGGAGAGAGAAGAAGAAAAAAAAAAAAACGATTGAACGGCCGGGTATAATATGACGCGAACGGGCGGCTGCGTGAGAAGGAAAAGCTGAAATCGAAGGATATTAATAATTTCTTAACGTGGCGCACTTGTAGACGCCCGGAGATGCCAGGAGGCTTTAGTCAGCCATAATATTGAGATTAAACGCGATTTATGATCCATCCGGCGGGCAGATAGCGAATATTCCGATCGGGATTTACGGTGTAATCGACTGAACACGGTACAAGAGGCGAGGAGAGTCGGGAGAGACGAATACGAATCGATTCGATGAAACGCAAACCCTGTTGTTATCGAACATTGGCCGTTTTGTCGCGGTGAAGATTGCACAAACCATGGCAGGTGAAACAGCTCGGCACCTCCTAAGCTCCCGATAAATTCGGCGGTGGTCATGGGCATAGCCAGGTTAGGGGTGAAAAATATTAACAGATCGACTGCCACAGTGAAAAAGGCTGTACGTAGCCAGACACACTTTATTTTATTTTTAAAGTCATAAATCGTTGGAAAAAAAATATATAATTATCAAATTATACTGCAATATTAAATATCACGCAAACATTTTGTACCTCTGGGAAGGATAGGGGGGGACAAAATTTAATTTTTTTCTCGTAAGGTGGGGCAACAGCCATTTTTTTCCGTCCAGGGGAAGCAAGTTTACGTTTCGGTAGAAATCCCCAGAAGAAGTGTCCGTAAATCTAGCGTTAAAGTCGCCGGTGCACGCTGTGAATCATTTCGATGGAAACCCAGTAGGCGTGTACGTTTCATCGATGCGAACATGCTTCTAAGAGCGGCTCGACTTTACGGAACACTCGATTGCCGTGTGAAGGGATGAAAAAAGAAAGGAAAAGCACTCGTGGGACTCTCCATAAATCATTTTTAATCTTGTATCGGGTGACGGGAACGTTTCGAGGTTTATGTCACGCGCGAATCTAGTAGCTGACAGTCTCAGTCGTGTCGGTTCGGTAATCGGTTTCGTGCCGCCGCGGGTCGAAGCCGATGAAAGTCGCGCCTGCGGACGGTACCAGGCTCGAATAAAATTTAACGAATCTCTCCACTCCCCTTGAACTCGCTGGAAAATGATAATTCTCACGATTTCGCGGGGAATGTCATTCAGCCCGACACTGGGTGTATTAGATTTCCTGGCCCCTCTCCGAGTTCCTGTAATGGTGAGCTAGTCGCTACGACCCAGCGACCGGAAGGGTTGATAAATTCAACGAAAAATTTATTAGATTCAACCACCTCGAACCAATGAATTTTGTAGAAAATTAAGCACACGTACGCAAATATATGCACTCAATTGGGTGTATTTAACAACATTGATATATCAATTTATTCTATTGTTATTCTAAATACAATAACATTTAATCATAACGAACTCTTGATTAGAACGAACTAACGAATATATTTTAACAGTATCGATCCGATTTATTTCTACATATCGTGTAGTTTATTTCAAGAGGAAAACAGTAAACAAAATTTCAATTAATTATTTTTTCGCATAAATGGAAGGTTTAGACCGGAGTCCCTTTGGAAAGTGGGCTCCCTTAACCGCTTCGCACCCATGGATGAGATATTTCGCGACCAGTTACCGTTCGTACGATGCCACGGACAACCTGTACAGGAGTACTGCAAGAATTGATATTTTTCTTAATTAAAACTCTCGTCTTAATAATAATCAAACACGCGTGGTACCTCGTCCGCGGCCATTGTACAAACAATATTGTGTCGCGAAATATCTCATCCAGAAAAAAAAAAAAAGAAAATAAATATCTGATCTAGATATATATTTGTATTAAGTTGTTCTGTATACATTAATTTATATAATAACGTCGCCATGGATTCGTGCCATTAATCTTTGGCACCAGTAAAATTTTCTAGAAAGTTCACTGGTGCAAAGGGGGTAAAATCCCTGCTTTCCATAAAAAAAACATCAGGTTTGTTCACGACATCCGGGTTTCGTAGTTAACATTTCTCGAAACAAAGAGAGAAAATAAATACGCAAAGACACGGCTATGACGTGCGGTGGATTCGTCTACGGGGATCTTCGAAAGACGTGTGCTGCGTGGACGTCGAGAGGCGACGCCCTCGAGAGAGAATCGTTTAAAATATTCGGAATAAAAAGTGGTCGAAGGATGTGTTGTCGTGTGCTTCGGAGAGATCGCGACCGCTTACGTGACCGAATTCAACGACGTCTGTGTATTTGTGTTCGCTGGTGAATCCACCGTACATAGAGACGAACGCACACACGAGGACCGAACAGAGTAGAGCAAATTGGAGTTCTGACAGGTTGCAGTGGGGTGTCCCACCGTCCAACAGCGCGGAGAAAACGGATAGGGGCACCCCGGGATCCCAGACACCTATAATCGTACGGGCATAAAGTTGCCCGCTTGGAAACCCACGGGATCCTCCGGGTCCTCCGTTCGGCTCGCTCGCGCGCACTCGTTATCCGGACTTGAATTAAATTCGAAACCTTTTCTTTTCTTTCTTTCCTTTTCTTCACTTTTTTTTTTCCTCTCTCTTTTCGTCGACCGTTTTTCTTCTCTGTCGAGTACAATCTTGCGCGGTCGCCGCGGCCGAAGGACATAGCGCTGCGTGTCCGTCGAGATTATATATATATACATATTTATATATATGTTTATATATGTGTATGTATATATATATATATATCCCTTTCCATCGCTTGACAGTTTGTCCCCGGCGCTACCGCGGCAGATGAAAGATTTACGAGCCGTGTTACGTAATCGAATGCCACTCCAGGTATTTCGGTGAAATTCGTTAGAAATAATCATCGGAAAGTGCCGAGACCGATGGTATCTCTCCGTCGATGCACCGGAAGTCGGCCAACGACGCGAGATTTTTTTCTTTTCTTTTAATCCCTCGACCTTGAATTTGTGCCGAACAATCGGATGTAGGATTATTGTTAGAGATTTGTGGACGTTGGGGGATTCAACGTGAATTTAACAGTGATTCCATTGAATCGTTCAGAAAGGTAAGAATTGCTACCAAGTGCTGTGTTAGACGAGAATATAAAAAATTGTGAATAGAAATTTTGAAATGGTACTTGGGTACCCGGTTGTCTACGCAACGGCTTATGTTGGTAACCGAGAGCTGTCAAAGGACAGTTTCCAGCATCATTTCAATTTGCCTTCATCACATTTCCTTAACACTAGGTTTACGGGACGCGTCATTTTGAAGCATTTCGAGTGCCTTCTAATCTCGAATTATTCCCTGTGTGGTATAAAATAAAATAGAAGAGTAGAAAAGTATTAAATAAAATAAGTTGTTTTTTAAAGAAAATCTGTGGTTTCGTTGACCTCCCCAGAGATAGTTATACAAGAAATGTTCGTAAACCTTGTGTTAATACTCCGTAAAGTAAAATTGCAGTAGATAATAAACATGGAGGGAGGAATAAAAAAAAAAAAACGTTAAGGTTAAGTCGGAGGATCGGCGACTTATTAACGGAACAGTGGAAACAGGAAATAAAATGAATAATAATTGTCGATCTGCGAGGATATTTCGGTAGCGGTTTCGGTAAATACTCGTGCAAATAGAGAGAGATAAAGATAGAGTGATAGAGATAGGCTCAAGGAGAAGAGAGAGGAGCAGACGGTCGTTGCGCGGAACGTTCGTCGGATATTAATTTCACGGTATAATCTCGCGTTATAAAAATAAATTACGACCGTGGAACGAGCAAAGGTATCTGGTGGATTAAGTAACAAAACGTTCCCGGGGACTCGGGGGGGGGGGGGGGGGGGGGGGGGCGGGCCTCACTCGTTCGCCGTTCGAATCTTCTCCGTTCGATCGAGAACCGTCCCGTCGGATGCGTCCCACAGTGGAACGTAACTAAGGAAAAATCGTACATTCATAGATGCAACTTTAGCTCTACTACTTTTTCTACATTATTAACCGGTTTAACACGCAGAATAATTATAGTTCATAATACCATCACCATCGTGTTACAAAATTAAATAAATTGCATAATTACTTATGAACAATAATGATAAACACCGAATCTAGTAAGATCTGAATCACGAATCGTTGCATGTGCATTTCAGAATGTAAGTTTTTTGTTTAAACTTAATAAATATTCACTTTTTTAACTTAATAAATATTCACATAATTGTGGAAAAAAATGTCACAATTCATACATCATTTTATGCTCTTTAATATAATGTCATCCAATACTATTTTTAACTTAATACTATTTTTTCTACTTAAAGTGTCGAAAAAAAGTATAAATGGCGATAGTTTATAATAGACTGACTCTTCTAGTATTACTTTTATAAAGAAATTTGACTGATTTCAACAAAACGAAAAATGATCAAATGTCCGAGAATTTCTTATGATCGGTCCACTGTGCGTCCTCGGCGATCGAAGACCCGCGTGACCGAACGGTAAGTCGAGGAAGCGAGAAAAACGACTATAAATCCCGCGTGTAGTACCGCTATCAACGTGTATCACATAGGCGACAGCGTCGTGGTGTTGTTTGACGAATCGCTGGATGCAAATTATTATGTCTTTGTGTGTGCAGAGCGACACGATGAGAGTGTCGAGTCGAGCGAGTTCTGGTCGGTGAACGCCTGGTGTACTTGCAATCGGACTGCTATTTTACCACGATAATTTCGATTCACGTGGAATACAGTGACAGTAACGTAATATACAGGGAAAAAATAGGAAGGGAAGAAAAATATACATATAACTTATATGATACAAGTGATATCCAGTGTTGTGTCTTTTCGCGAAACGGGGGAAAAATACGAGCCAATCGAGTGTCTTAATAACCCTGAATCGACGAAATCGACCGACGTAGTATTAAAGTAAAAAAAATATTGAGACCTTTGGTTAATTCTCGAACGACGCGATAATGATGCGTTCTACACCCTCCTCCCGGTTCACGCGATATTCGGACATCTCATGCGCGATCGGAGCTTTCTTTTTTTTTTTCTTTATTTTTTCTCGGGACGGGCACACGGTAGTATATGTATATTCGAATTGCAGGATATCTGCTTGCTACTATATAGCGCGTGAACGCGTACCGATCGCAACCGCAGATATCGGAGATATATTCACGGAGATAATCTTGTCGCTAATAAAAATTGCATTTAATTACGCTTTCCCAAGGATCCACGCGGCGACGACTCGTATATATTCCCCTCAAAGGAACCTCGACCTTAATAACCGCGCTAAAAGATCGATAACGGGACCCCTGCTTGTTAAATAAGCGATCCTCCTTAAATAAAGTGATCCCTCGATGAATGCGACACGAGCAACGGCGTTATTCCCATCACTGGTGGAGTCCCTATGTGGAACCAATCAGAACAGAGTAAACAGAAGCTAAGCAGAGCTTAGTAGGATGCTTCGAAACGAACCTGAATATGTCGCACTTATCGAGACATTATTGTATTATCTATCATTCGGCGCAGATTGTTTACGTTTGATAAGGTATAGTAGTGTTTTATTAGTAGATTTCTGCCTTGCCACGAATTCTCCAAAGTGGACCGTATATCGCACTCATCGAAACATTACTGTACTTCACGAACGGTCCCCCGAACGGTGTCCATCCGTACGATTCGTGTTCGTTCCCCTTTCGTCGTCGCTCCGAACTTTGCATTTTTTCGGACTAACAGTAATGTCTCGATGAGTGCAACGTACCTCGCTTCAGAGCATTTATGGCATGGCGGAAAGATTTTCAGCCCCTTATAAATTTGTTTTTCCCTGAAGTTGAGTCTCTGCTGAGTTTTCGGTTACCCCGTTTTGATTGGTCCCAGTGGTGGGAATAACGCCGTTGTTCGTGTCGCATTAATCAAGGAATCACTGTACTACGACTGGAGAGAACGCAAAACCGTGATCGACAAACGATACCGACGCTCTCCCTGAACTACTACGGTTATAATCAATTCGAGCGAGATCCAGGGGATAGTGACGTGTACGTAAAACAGTACTTACAATACACACTTTATGTATACCGTCCAAAGTTGACTGCAAGTAACATTATTCTTGGAAAATTTGTAGAGTCCTCTTTGTAGTGGCCACAGTGAAAAAAAGTCACACAGAATCGCGTGGGGAAAAGTTCGAGTGTTACGTGTGCACTTGGACGCGCGTGAGTTACCTGACACACACACACACACACACACACACCTGTATATTACACCGGCGGAGAAACTTTATTGTTCCGTTTCGCGACATTGTTTTTGACAGGAAATCGATACGGCGACTAGTCCCGTTCGACCGACCGTGCATAACCGATCGTGGTTGAAGCTCGACGTTTAAGTTCTTCTCGAGGAAAGGGTAGGTAGCAGTCGACGGCCACGATATTGTGCCTTCGTAAAACACAATTAAGTTGTACAGATACCTGTTTCTTCGGTATTGTCGATAGTTAACTTCGTGCAATGTCGATTTGGAATGGATTACCCTGTTGTTTAATTCTAGAGTAATGTCTCGATAAGTGCGACATCCCCCGTGATCCCCCTCGATGAGTTCTCAGCCCCGATAAATTTGTTTTTTTTTTTTTTTACACGAAGTCAAGTCTTTGCTTAGGTTCTGTTTACTCAATTTTGATTAATTCCCCCCTCCCCCTCCCCCAGTAGTGGGAATAACAACCATTGGTATGGTTACAAGAATAGGAGACCGTATTAGACGTTTAATTTTACGAGGACGCAATATTATCTAGGGGTAATACTCGTCTATACAGGGTGTAAGAAATGTGTTGGACGACCCTGAAATGGGTCACTCGTGAAGTGATTTGGAACAACTTTTTCCTTAGCAAAAATGCTACCCGAGGCTTTGTTAAGATATTAACGAAAAACCCTGACCAATCGTTAATATCTCGTTAACAATTTACTTTATAACATTTTTTCTAAGTACAAAATTTGTTCCAAATCCAGGGAGCTATAACACTTTTGTTACACCCTGTATAATATACGTCGATGAAACACAAAATTCGAAAGGTTCGGCCGCTATATTTTCGGGCGAACAGGCGTGGCTCGACACCTTACAGGTGTTCGTCGTTTCTCGATCGATCGGTAAGAAATTACACTCTCCAAGTACCTGTTGCGAGATCGATGGGGGAAACGATCGTGAAACGAACTCGTCTCGGCTCGCGTTGCAATGCAAATTTCAGGATACTATTTCCGTTTCTCGTTGTCGATTATTAGATAAGTAATGATAAGTGGCGGTGCTCGCGCGCGCGATCGCGAACGACCGGTTCCCCCCCCCCCCCAGAAGACTTATTGCCCGTCGTCGCCTGTTAACGTTCGAAACTCGAACGGGATTTATCATCGGTGGGCTTCCACCTATTCCCCGAGACCTCTAATTGAGACTTTATAAATCACACTGTCCTCGATATGCGGTCATATATCCCGTCGTTTCAAGCTTTCCACCGTTTTCTTGTTTTCAGATCGTCCTGAACTCGATGCACAGATACCAGCCGAGGATACACCTGATACGTTGCCGGCAAACCGACGACAACAATCTTCACATCACCGATCTACAGAAAGAGGAGCACAAAACGTTTATATTCCCCGAGGCGATTTTCACCGCGGTGACCGCCTATCAGAATCAGTTGGTGAGTGAACGATCGCGATTTTTTTTCATGGTTTTCATGGAAATCGGACTAATTGTTGTCATTGTGAAACGTTACTGGATTATTTAACACGTTCACTGCCACAGTGAAAAAAGGTCGTTCGTAGCCAGTTTACTGTATTTCGTTTTTTAAGTTATAAATAGTCGAAAGTGTATGCGTTTAGTCAATAGAGGTCGGTTGTCTTGTTTTATATTATACTGTGACATTAATTTTAACGTGTTGATATACGTCGTCTTTATCGAGGCAGATGGTAAAGATAGAACGATGGGGATAAGTCCTTGTTAGTATAATATAAAAAAGTATCGGTATTGAAATAGTTACGGAAAACGTATATACAAGGTGTCCCAGTATTGATGGTACAACTAGGGGCTGATTCCACATGAGAAGATAAGTCGAAAATGTAGAATAAAAGTTTGATATCCGAGGCTTAGTTTTCGAGAAAATGGAATTTGAAGATTCATCTGTAACACGTATATTCGACATGATAGTAAGTAGAAACGGAATGCAGTGAACAGACGCGTTAGCAGTAGTCTTATTCAATGGTACGCGTATCCAGTAGATTTTTAAGGTCGATTTTCTCGAGAACGTAGCCTGAAATGAATGATCCCGTTTTCGGAAGAGAAGTTTAGTAGATAAGATAGTGGACTTATTTCTCTCGGATTATCTCACTTTATCGTGCAAAATTAGTCCAGTTTCACGGTTCGAATAAACGATTATACATACATATGTCCAGGAAGCAGCAACGACCCAATTACTTTAACGTGTGTACGGGGGAAATGTTGCAGATAACGAAGCTGAAGATCGACAGCAACCCGTTCGCCAAAGGTTTCCGGGACTCGTCCAGGCTCACGGATTTCGATCGGTAGGTAGTGAGAGAAACGAACTAACGAAAAATCGATTCTCGGAGCAAATAATCAATTCTCAGAAACAATCGAACTGCGGATAATTAATTCACAGGATCGATTTTTTGAAGAATTGAATATCGTTGGTTGACCACACCACCTCTGTTATATATCTACAGGGTGTAACAAAAATATTGGAAGACCCGGAAATAAATAAATAAATAAATAAAAATGGGAGATTCGTGAGGTGATTTGAAACAAGTTTTTCCTTAGCAAAAATGTTCTCCGAGGCTTTGTTAACGAGATATTAACGAAAAACCCTGACCAATCAGAGCGCGAGGTTGGCTACGCGCTGCGATTGGTAGCCAACGTTACCGCGGGAACTCGGCCGGCAGACTCGCGCCCTGATTCGTCGGGGTTTTTCGTTAATATCTCGTCAACAAAGCCTCGGAGAACATTTTTGCTAAGGAAAAACTTGTTTCAAATCACCTCGCGAGTCTGCCATTTCTAGGTGCTCCAACATTTTCGTTACACCCTGTATATACCATCTATATACCAACACAACGCGTTCTGGAATTGATTCGTCTCCAGCGCGTATGCCTTTCAAAGGGTGACTAAAAACGCGCGGCATACAGTCGATGAAACCGTCGCGAAACGATCATTACGCGCCATTATAACGTCGGCGTCTTAATCATAACGCCGCGATCGAATTATCGGGCACGATCTTTTTTTTCGATTCCTCGTTAAAAGTGGAAATTTATACAACGCGCTAAATGTGTCGATGGTTGGGGAGGAGAAAAAGGAGGAAGGGCGTTTCGATCCCGAATAAACGTGTGCGCGCAGAACCAGCCGATTCCCCGAGTTTTATCCCGCGATCATCTATCTACATGAATGACGATGCACCTGCTCCCTCCTCGCTTTAGTCGACTCGCCTCGGCCCACGGAACACCTCGAGCCGCGTTTATGACCGGGGCGGATACACGCGTGACAGAAAAGAATTTTTTACACCGGTGTAGGTATATCTGTATGCGCGTGCTGGCCGCGTCGAAGGATTATCGTTAACGGGCGTCAAAGTGACGCTCCAATAAGCAACGTTTTTCACTAATCGTCCCGTGACGTGAAACATTGTTTTCCTACCGTCGATGTATTTTCGCCCGGAGGAACGATCGATTTCGGTTCAATTGGCTGTGTATCTAGGTATACACAGTTGAAGTTTGAACGGTTTTGTACGATTTAGGATGATCCGAACGACACTCGACACAGATTACACGCACGTCGGTATACGATGCCGTCTCGAATACGGCTGTTCGCGGCCGTTTGTCTTCAATTAACGGGGGCCGGCGCGGCGAACGGTGGCCGACTGGGTGCGAATACGCCCACTAAATCGTTTACGCCTGATCTCCGAGGATCCTCTACGGATCGCGAGTCAAGGTTTTATGCAAATGTCTCTCTACTCGAGTGTACGTATTCGTGTGTATATATGAAAGATGGTGTGTGTGCGTTTGGTGTCGGAGAATCGATAACGGCCACCCAATAAAGTCGTCTTCTGGTAGGTTCGTGCACGGTGGCCACGGTCGGGCTCCTAGTGATGGGCGATATATGTGAATTGTATCGATATTTCGTATCGGTACGTATCGGTGGGCAAAATATAGATACGCCTGAAATAACAGAAGCGAAGTATCGATATCGTCAGTATCGATTGTTGATACTTTTAAACTGTACTAAAAAAAGGCCTAAATAAATGGCTATCGTCATATTAAGTATCGATACAACGATACATCGTCATATTCAGTATCGAAACAACGAAACATCGTCATATTCAGTATCGATACAACGATACATCGTCATATTAAGAATCGATACAACGATACATCGTCATATTCAGTATCGATACAACGATACATCGTCATATTAAGAATCGATACAACGATACATCGTCGTATTCAGTATCGATACAACGATACATCGCCATATTAGGAATCGATACAACGATACATAATCATATTAAGAATCGATACAACGATACATCGTAATATTCAGTATCGATACAACGATACATCGTCATATTAAGAATCGATACAACGATACATAGTCATATTAAGAATCGATACAACGATACATCGTAATATTTAGTATCGATACAACGATACATCGTCATATTCAGTATCGATACAACGATACATCGTCATATTAAGAATCGATACAACGATACATCGCCATATTAAGAATCTATACAACGATACATCGCCATATTAAGAATCGATACAACGATACATCGTAATATTCAGTATCGATACAACGATACATCGTCATATTAAGAATCGATACAACGATACATCGTCATATTAAGAATCGATACAACGATACATCGTCATATTAAGAATCGATACAACGATACATCGTAATATTCAGTATCGATACAACGATACATCGTCATATTACGAATCGATACAACGATACATCGCCATATTAAGAATCGATACAACGATACAAAATTAGGATTCAAAAGTATCGATATTCCAATATACCGATACAGTATCGCCCATCACTATACGCATCTCTCCAGTATCCTCGTGGGTTTCTTTCGCGTCCTCCCGCAGAAGCGAGAGATATCGCGAGCCCCGGCGGCGGCGAGCACATTCGCCAGGTCATATACGTATCCGTATTTACATTCGTGCCTCGTCCTTTGCTCCTCTCTCGTGTCGTCGAACGATCGGTGTAACGCCGCCGTCTGCGGCGACACACCTGCCAGTACGGCGGCGGGGATCGTGCAACTGATACGATTAAATAATTTGTTCGCCCGTAATGGAGTAATAATTAAAAGATTTTAGTACCGTCTCGGGATCCGCACTCTCGTTAAAAGAAGTCATTATCGGATACACACACACGCACACACACACGCACAGACTCGGTAAGTGTAGACGTTCGCCAAGTCGTTTGGTTTCGTTATCGCGCCTCAGATTTCGGTCAGGGTCGATCGTCTCAACCGTGTTGGTTCGAGTTTACCTACAGGTACATACTCGAATCGAAATCTGGAAAGACAGTACAAAATGCTCTCGACCCGAAAGAATCATCGTGTGTTCGTGTCGAGTAGATTCCTCTCGCTGGAGACTCCTTTCGTATACCTGACAGCCAGCCTCTTTCTCGTTCTTCCCGAGGAAGAACGGTTCTCGCCCCGGTAATCACGTGCAAATCGGAGGCGTGTCGGAGGAACTCTCCGAGTCGAACCGCAAAAGTCCTCCCGCTCGACTAATGCGTTCAGCCGCCGCGCGATTTTTAACGCGCTCGCGCGCGCGTTTCCGAGAACCTGGCTGGTGGTGGGCGTGTTCCCAAGAGGCTTTTCAACGTTTTTCGTGCAAACGTCAAACCGAAGAAGAACAAGAAGAAGAAGAAAGTGGTCGGAACCGAAGTGTAGTCAACGAAAGGGTACGAGGACTCGTCGACGTGTCTCTTCGACAGGGCGAGAAGAAAAAGAGAGATAGCTTTCCAATTCTCGAAAGAGCCCCACAGGTTTCATATTCAGTGACGGAGAGAGGGCACTCTCGATTTTTCGGCCCGATCGATGGGAAGAGGAAAGATACGTGGGGTGTGTGGGCCCGTTGTTTGCCTAGTGTAAATTCGACTTTTAACGGCTCGACGCGACGTTATGCCCGTCGATCGAGAGAGACCACTTTAATGACACGGCAGTTTGGAGAAAAGACGATCGTTCCGAAATCACTGGCCCCGTCCACCACACGACCCTCCTCAAATCAGCACCTGCCTAACCGAGATCACGAGAAATCTTGCTCCGTCATTCCATCGGGCAACCTGCCGTCCCGTCGCCGTTACAACTTCTCGGTTCGTCTCCGGTTAATCGGTAGAACACGTATCGCTGCGTTGTTTGAACGTTTTCCATGGAAAGAATGTCAATCTTCTTTCCTACGAACAGAAACAGCAAACGATTCTTGTGATCCGTGAAATGCAACGGGAAAAGGTAACAAAAAAAACGGGCAGTATAAAGAATCGACGGGTGATCATCGTGGTCGAAAAGCAGTATTACCGGGTATCAAAGGTCTCTTTCTTTCTCTCTGTCTCTCCCCTGGTATGGTCGCACGGCGCGATTCCGAGCTCCGGAACGTATCGAGCGCGATAAGAGGGTATGCAAGATCGAAGAAAACGGTTCGATTCGGTCGGTTAAAAGGGAACGGCGGCCGGGGGAACGGAAGGGAACGCGCCGCCGCGCGGCTTTGGCGGTTACGGCAGTCGTGTTCGGCTGCACGGATGCGGCTCTGGCGGCGTCCGGAGTTAATGAGAGAGCGGCCGTACGGGGCAATACGGCGCATGCTCCCGCCCACTTCACGCCGCCGCTGATAGATAGATGCCCCTCCGGCTCTTTTTCCCTTCTCTTTCTCTCTCTCTCTCTCAAACTCTCTCTCTCTCTTTTCTTTTTTCTTCCTATGTCTCTTTCTCTTTTTCTTCCTCCCTATCTTTCTTGTTTTCGTTCTGTTCCTTGAGAGGGTGAGCCCTAACGTCACCCCTCAACCTCACCCCCTCTCACCCCACCTCATCCCTTTCTCTGTTCCTCGAACGATTCGGGGTCCCCTTTCCTCCTGGTTCCTCCAGCCCTCTCCTCTCTTTCTTCGCTTTTGCCGACCATCATCGGGGGGGCCCGCCGCCGCGTTCGCGCATACGTGCCCTGCAAAAAAGGCCCCGAAATCGTTGTTATAAAGATATTACGGTAACATCGAAAATTTAAGGTAACCGTTTATAAAAACGTGCCTCGTCGTCCCTGGACTCCATCGTGGCTCCGCATCAGTCGAAATTTCTACTCGGAGGTCAGCCGCCCTGAGACACGAAATATAGTGTTTCGATCTGTCTCGGGCGAGACCGTGGCGATCCTGCGTGCGACATGTTGTTCCTTTAACTTGTTGAATGACTACGACGAATAGATTCGTCAACTGCATTCTTACATCACAATGCCGACACGGATGTATTCGCATCAAGTAACGTATATATATATATGCAAGCGCTGACAAAATCGTGCCATCGGGAAAAGACTCATCATAAACACGATGTTAACGTACGTCCGTCTGCTATCGATAAAGTAGGTACCCTCGCGAGCAAACTCAGCTTCCACCAGGGGAAAAATTGATGTAAGAGAAAGACCTCCTACCACTTGGTCTCGGAGTTACTGATATTTATGCAAAACTAACATTCGGTTTAACATTTATTTCAGTGTTTGAAATAAATTTATCGAACGGTACGAAGCCTTTACATTGCCCTTGCATTGCTTTTTCCCCTAGAGGAAGCCGAATTTGTTCGTCGGTGTACACCAATCCGATCAGTCTCCAAAATCGGGTTTCTCTTTTCGTCGAATCTCTTCCTCTTGAAAGAATGTCCGTTCTGAGTAAATCGTGTTCTCGTGCACCACCGCGAGATTCGCCACCTCGAACGGATACGTAGGACGAAAAGTCGACGAAACGTGTCGGTACCCACCGGTGTGTGTGTGTGTGTGTGTGTGTGTTGTTGCCGAAAGACGAAACAGTCGAAAGAAGGAGGAGAGTACCGGGGTATATACACCGGAGGAACGGCGAAAGAGAGCGATTCCAGTACGTTGTTCTCTCTCTTGGTTCCGCAGGGCAAGGAGGGCAGGGCATTCATCTATATTAGCTTCGAGAGCGGACGGCCTGTCATTACCGCTGCCGCTCCGGCCTTCTTCTTCCTCGTTTCCCCCTTCGACTCACCCTTCCCCCCGCCATCCTCCTACTCGTCGTCTTCTATCGTTCATCTTTCTCTCTCCCTTCGAGGTTCGTCCTCGTTCCGCGCGTTCTCGAGCGTCCTCGAGCGAGGAGAATCGCGCGCTTCTCTCGTTTCTCTGTTTCGCGACCGTCGGGCAGTGGAACAAGGCATCGGGAGAAGGAAACCCCGGCCAACCTCGGGACAGCTCTAACCGATACCCACCCCTCGCGCGAGGAAGAAGAAGATGCTCTTCCATCGGTTCTTCTGGCCCCATTAGCCGGCCCCTGGCCGCATTACCAAACTGCCAAATCGACGGACGGAGGACGACGACGACGCTAAGGAACCGAGGCGAGAGACCACGAGGAACAAAGAGGGAATGATTCCTACGTGTGGTATATACACGCGGTGGGGGGGGGGGGGGGGGGAAGGAACGGGAAAAGGAAGAGGTGGCCGTGGAACGGCGAACGGGGAGGGGGAGGAGGTACGGTGGCCGGGACCGCTACGGAGCTAATAACCGCCGTTTAAAACGCAAAAACAAAGGTCTTTCTCGCCGTGCATCATCGGGACTTCAGAAGCGGTGGTGGCTATGGCCACGACGGCGGCAACTTCGTGAAGAAACAAGAAGAGAGAATGTATTATAAGGGAAGAGAAAGATGAAGAAGAGTGAAGCACCGGACGCCGCGTACTAGCCGACACTGGGTCCGCCGCGTATATCGGCTGGCTATCCAACGCGTCAGGGTCATTACCGGATCATTACCTTCCATACCTACCGTGCGACGACGATGATGGCCCGACTTGCGAGCCCGTAGTCCAGTCCAGAGATGCCCCAGCCGACTTCGGAACACCGATTGCGCGCATATATGTATATATATACATGCCTCGGAACCGTTTCGAGAGGATACTCACACACACCCAGAAATACACTAGCTTAGCTACCCGCCGTACGCGGGGTTCCAAAGGATCGAATATTCCTGGTGTGCGTGCGTGTCGCACACGTACAATAAATACACACACACACATACCCGGAGAGACCCGCTCGATCGCGCGTCGGCCTGCTAGGCGGCAGCCGGGGTAAATTACAGGCTCGACCGTATTTTGTGTTGTTTTGTTGTTTTTCAACGCGCCGAAAGGAAATGAGCGAGCAAACGCGTCACGCCACCCCGAACCTGCTAATTTCTATTCATATTTTATGGCTATTAATTTCTTCACTGTTACACTCTCTCCTTCTCTGCTGCCCCTTTCTCCCTTTCTTTCGTTCATTCCTTCTTTCTTGTCGTTCTTCTTCGGTTCACCCGACGCGACTCGTTTTGAATCTCTTTTTACCCGTGTGTTTCTCGGTGCGAGATCAGACGCGGGTCGTTTCTCATTTCCCCCGTTCTTGCCATTTCCCTCGGTCTGTTTTCGTCCTTGGACGCTCTTATTCTCTCTCGTTCGTCGTTGTTTACCCCCTCCCTCCCCCCCCCCCCCCCCCCGTTTACGTTCACCCTCTCTGGTCGACCATCTTGATTTGCGTTTCCTCGGGGAACGAAGAAAATATGTCCGTTCCTCCGTGACAAGGAACGATGCTCGTTCTCCCTCGACGTTCGACGAAGAACCGAGTAAAACAGCCACGTGTGTAGTACCATCTATCGCTGGATACACAGACGCGAAGACGAAGGGATCGACGCGAATCGAACGAAGCTGCGCGGCGTCTCGCTCTCGATGAACTACCATCGGCCATCGGTGGGGTGTAACCTATTATTATCTACCACTTACCTAATGCCCTGTGTCAGCCTCGGGGGAGGCGGAGAATAACAGGCTCCTCCGCTGTGTTCGATGGAATATCCCCTCCGTGCTAATATCGCGAGCCGTACTCCGTTCGAACGAGGTGAAATTCCCTCCCCTTTTGCGCGAAAATCCCAAAAGCATTTTGTCTTGATTGTCTTCTGATATATTGCAGTCAATTTTTCCCTTTCGTTTCGATATTCCGATATCGTATTCTATTATTGAAAACGCTTCGTGTATGGTCAGGTCGGGATGGAACGACGACGACGAGCGTGTTCTCGGTTCGCGATCGTCCAAAGGATGCTCGCGTGCGAAACCACACACTGACGTTCGCCTTTCTGGGTGTGTGTGTGTGTGGGAGAAAGAGAGAAATCTCTTTGCGCGTACCGGTCGAGTCTGGTCGGCAGGTTCCCCAGAACGGAACGCGAAACACCACGCAAAGACATTTTGCTCCGTTGCATCTCGACGATCTCGGATCGAGCGAGGGAAATTAGTCGAGAAAAACCACGGGACACGCGATCCGCAAGTCGTCGTCACGATCGGCCATGTGAACTCAACGTGCTTGCTCGTTTGATCGTTGTTCATTCGTCGACGAACAGGGGGACGCGAGGGATACGCTATACAGTAAATCATCGATGAGTGCTCGCAGGCTCCTCGATCCTGAGTGTCTTTCGACATCGACCTCCCCACCACTGGGCACTTGATTGGTTCCACGGGGGACCCCCCAGTTGATGGGGACGTCTTATTGGACTTTACAATCAAATTACAACTTGATTGTAAAGTAACAATGGAAAAGTTTACTTAACCTAAGCCCTATGATTTTCTTCACGTCTGCAGTCTTCCGAATTACATTGTTATCGATACTTTCCCAGAAACGAAAGGAATTCTCTGCTTATCGTAAGTGTACTTTTCTGTAAACGTTAAACCACCCCTCGAAGTTTCCGCCCGAAAGTACTATCTCGAAAACCCGAGGAGATACATGAAAACTTCTAATGGACAAGGTTCGCGGTTTTTTATATAGAATAATATGTCTAACAAATTCTCCAAAATATAATTCGTTTTTAAAAAAAAAATTTCAGATCGAAACTTCGAGGGGTGGTTTCACCCCTTAAAGTCGCGTCTCAGCCGATTAAAAAAAAAACACGTATCCCTTATTTTTCACTGCTTAACAAACATACGAAGTTTCATCAAAATCGGAGGGGGATACTTTCGTGCCTTCCCGTGTGAGCAGAAAAAATCATTGTCCAATCGTGTGACACGTGTAATGGATACGACAGAAGGGCACCTCGAGAAAGAGAGAAGCACAAACCGCGGGCGAACGTCGACGGTCGACCCACGGTACGAGTAACGACGGTGTGGCCTCTGTAATTAGAACGTTTCCAACGTAACCGTGCGCGCGAGCACGGGCTCGTCGTTACGAGGAAAACGCCGCGGCAGCCACGGATCTCGTCGGCGGATCGACGAGAAATATTTATTGGCCACGGTGTGTAACGATCGCGAGAGGCCCGGGCATGTCTGCGAATAGTAATAGCCCTGTCTGCCTCGGGGGCGCAGAGAACGCTCTCCACCGTTCCTCCGGAACCACTGTAATTAGGGCTTTTATTGTCTGTACATAAGGAAGCTTTATGAAAACATTAAGGACATAATTCAAGGCCGGCAGGCTACGCAGGCGCGCCGTGAATCGCAGCCCAGAGTTAATGCATAGAGAGAGACTTCTCTGGTAGTGCCTCGTCATTTCCGTTTCGCGTATACGAGCACCCTGCGCCATAGGTGGGACACGCAGCACGCGCCCTCGAACCGTAGACGGTATAATAACTGGACTGTGTGTGCATTCGACCGAAAGGCCGTGAAAATATTAGAAAAAGACTGCATCCTCTGGGTCAGCATTCTGCCTTTCTCTGTTTCCTCTCTGACAAGAGAAGGCACGCAAGTGTTCCCCTCCGATTTTGATGAAACTTCGTATGTCTGTTAAGCAGTCAAAAATAAGGGGATACGTATTTTTTTTCTTCAACTGATTTTTTTTTTCAATTACTCATACTGTACAGTAAATCTTCGATGAGTAGCCGAAGTCCGAAGCCAATGACACTTGTTTCAGTCGCATATGAATATCAGTTTATGAAATATTTAGCGTCGAGTGCCGAGGAGTCTTCGAACACTTATCGAGAATTCACTGTACCTTCTTTTTCGTGAGTACTCGGTGACCGCGAACGTTTCTTCCGTTTTACATCTCGCGTGAAAAATTTCGGAAGAGGAATCCCCTCTCACGCGCAGCCCCCGACCAGAAGGAATCATCGATGCTCTCGTAACCGGTCGACTAATAGAGTTCGGGGAGGGTTTGACAGCGATATTTCAGACGAACGAGAAGAGAAATGGCCGTGGACGCGGGCGGTGTGTGGTCCTGCACGTTCGAAGAGAACGGCGATTAGCCCCGGGCCCCTCCCCCCCCCCTCCCCCTCCCCCTCCCCCTCCCAACGATCTCTCCCTAATCCCTCGTCTCTTTCAGCCGGGGCTCGTTTTCCTTCGCAGAGCCCTTTTGGCTCTCTTCCTCCCTACCGTTTTTTCTCTCTATCTCTCTCTCTCTCTTTCGTCTGCTTCCCTCTCGAGCCGGCCTGGACAAAGTCACCGCGCAAAACTAACCCACGCTTCTTACGGGAGGGGACAGAAGTCGCGGCGGGTAATTGATATTCCGTTGTTCCGCCCGCCATTGGCTGACTTCCGTTCTCCAGTGTGTTCGTAGTCGCGGAAACCGCGTCGGTGGTCTCTTCTGGCCTTCTGCCGCCGAGTTATCCGAGCCCAGAAGTTGATAGGGTGGATGCATCGGTAAATTAACATTACCAGTGAATGAACGTTATATAGTATGAAAATAAATAAATTAACGCATTATCTACCGGTTGATATTTAATAGGTTATAGACAGATTCAACGATCTAGGAATTTGTATTAACCCGGTGCGGCAATACTTTTGACCAATGGGTGCGTGGAACATTGTACTGTTTATGGCATTACTATTATTCATGAAACGTTTTTTTTTTTTAGCTAAATAAGAACTGAACTACAGTTCCATAAGGCTCGTATTAAAAAGAAATTATCGAAACGTTTCTTTTTCAATAATTTCATTATTGACATTCAAATTAAAATTCTCCAAGGATTTCTACGTTGAAACCATTGTTCCTCGATCGTCTTTACACCACCCCCGTCGACCTTCCTCCGTTTCGTTCTTTTCTGTCGTTCTTTCTCTCTCTACTCCTGCGCCTGACCCGATTACCGTTCGCGTTCCCTTTCTTCGCTGGCCCGGATCAGCGTCCCGTTTCGATTTCGTTGAAAACTACAGACACCGCGAGACCTGTGAACGATCCGTTCCGACGAGGCGAAAGGCGAAGTGTTTTCGACCGCATTTGAGACTTCTCAGGTCTCCTCTCTTAGTCAGTAGTTATACATATAGCACACAGGACCGTGAAAAATAATCTCCTGCAGACGTTGATTTCGAGGAACCGGGGGTATGATCGATAGGAGGGTATCATTGTCGACTCGGTCTGTGGTGAAATTATCCCGACTGTGGCCCGTGGTATATCAGGTTTTCTTTTCGTCCACTTAACTCTCGAGGAGGCTCCTTCCCCGAGGGACGACTACCGAACTTTGGTTCTCCGAGGGCATCGAGATCGCTTTCTCGAGAGCGACGCGGGTGGCACAGTTGGGCACAATTTTATTCGAATATAATAAGAATAATTATCGAGGAGTAGTAGTATCTAAGATCGTCATTCTGACCTCTGAACAATTAATGAGAATGAAAAATTGTTTGCCAAGTGTCGAGTCAGTCAAGAAGTAATATTATTTTACTGGAAACAGGGCCGTTCCTGGGTTGCTGACCACCTGGTATTCCATATATATATATATATATATAAGTACGAAAGTAACACATAATGTTTGTAATGATGTTATGGTTCATAAATAGCGACCATTAATTACCTACACGAATTTAATCCACTAAATATGGCTAAATGTCATATGCTATTTTTGGCTGCCCATAAAGATACTTCCTTCGTGTATACGAGTATTGTTACACAGATTCCGTATATAATTAATGTGATGAAATTCTGTTGGTCTAAAATTTGCATACTCGTCAGAAAACATATGATTATTATTCTCACTAGTCCAAGTTTTACATATAATAAACGATCTGCGTCCGCCCATGTGCGGGGCACCTTCTGCACCCCCGCCAGGAACGGCCCCGACTATAAAAATCGAAATTTCCATGTTTAATCGATTGAAAATAGAAAAATTCTTATTTAATCTTTCATTCGTTATTCGAAACACTTAATCAAGATAATGAATTTGCCCATCACTGACGCGTGGGATCGCGCATCGGTGCCCAAGCAACAGATCCTGTTTCAATGGGTGTTTTCGCTAAACGTGTACACGTACAATCGAAATTGTCGATCACCGTCTTCTCTTCGTGCGACTGGAAAGATCGTCCTCGTCACCATATCCCTCCAGCGAGCCCCTCCGTCTCCTCTGTTCTCCGACAATGAAGTCTCAATAATTAAGATAGTCGCGGCGATAATCGCACGGTGTTTACGTACACCACTCCCGCGCGCGTAATCACGAAAGTAGGAAATGACGGTGCAACGTGAGGCGCGTCGCCCAATGATACCGCACCAGCACCACCAGCCGACCATTAATTATCACGAATATCACGCGACCAACGAAGGAGACACCGTCGTCGTCGTGGTTGCATGTGTCGCGTTTTCATTCAACGGTCAATAATTCGCTCGTTAGCGATTCTCTGCCGATATAACGACCGAGGCGATCGGGGCCCACGACGACCGTTACAATCGCTGGTTAATTAACCCTAATTAAGACCGTGCGCCGTCTAACGCACCAAATCATCGGTCGGTTAATTCCGTCGCGGGTATATCGAGAGAGATCCCCGAAGAGGATATACACTCAGCGGGAAAACGTCGTCTTAATTATTCCGCGGGCTCTGTGACACCGCCATTCTCTTTTTCTCATACGTTCCTCCCCCTGTCCTCCTCCTGACCGCGCGCTTGTGCGGAAATTTCATCGTGTCATTCTTCCTTGACCCTCGGATGACGGGATGACAATGGGTATCGTTTTTGATTCGAGGTTCTTCGAGGACTTTATCTAACTGCACACACACACACACACACACGACTACACTCGGAAATTTTTATAATAAAGATAATTTACAATTTGGAAAAACTGGTTAACGAGGAAAATACATTGAAGAGTGGGGTGGGTTGAGTGAACCAAGTTTGAGAAGCTATAATCTACAGCATGGGTCGGCAAACTTCTTTCGTAAAGCTGCAAATAATAAATATTGTAATTTCCACGGCCCAAGGCTCACGCTCTATATTTCTGAAAAATGTAAACTGTGCCCCTTCTATATTGTTGAAATTATACCCTCCATTCCTAGACCCCAGATCTACAGCGAAAACCATAGATTTGTATTTTCTACATGACACGTAAGAAGATTATAAACCGCGATCTTTTTGCTCGTCCGTTTCAGAGATCCGATGGAGCTGATGGAGCAGCAGTTGGTCAGATGCGGCGTGGCTCCGGTCCGATTGTACGAGCACCTAGCGATGTCCTCGCCGGCCGCGGCGGCCGCAGCGGCAGCGGCCGCCGCTGCCGCGTTAGGCGCCCAGCAACAGCATCCGCAGTCGCAGCAGCAACAGCAACAACAGCAACAGTCGCAGCACGAGAGCGCGCACGCGTTACCACCGTGGATGACGCCATCCACGGCCCTCTTGTACGGGACCGTGGGACAGGCCCATCCGGGGACGAGGGCAGCGACAGGCGCGACGTCGCCGTATCCGGCGGTGGCGGCCACCGCGCCATTTCCTTACCCAGCGGCCCTTCCGTGGCCCTGGCAACCCCCACCCGTCGCCATGATCTCGCGACGATCCTCCCCCCCTTCCGCGACCTCCCTCAGGTACACCCCGTACCCGCCACCGGCGAGCACGCCGCCACCGTCGCTCCGAACTCGTCCGAACACCCCCAATTAGCGCTCGGCCCCGATTCGCCTCGGACCTCGATAACTGCTCGCGTCGAGATCGTCGACGATGATGCTCGTTCTGGTTTGTTTTTCTTTTTTTTTTTTTTGGCATGATTTGTCGCGAATCGAGGAGGATAAGACGCTGCGGCGCAGCCAAAGTAGTTACAGTCGGATCCTGCGCAGCCAAAGTATATGTAGATACAGTTGGGTCAAGACTGGGTTCTGTCCACTTTTCGCGGGTTCGATGAATCATCGATGAGTTTCGAAGGCTCTGGGATACTGACGGAAGGGCAATGACTGTTTTGATTTGGAATTTAACGGGATTTTGTGGGATGATAGTGTACAGGTTTCTAGTTATGTACTATAGGGTGTCTTCTTGATCGGTTGGTCGGCTGGGAAATCGTAGATCCTGGGATAATCGATTCCTGTTCACCGAAATATTTTTTATTTACTTTGCTGACGGAACTTCGTTAACTTTGACTTGTATTCACAATCTATCTAGGAGGTTCGTGAATTCAATTGTTTATGTCGTGTAAAATTATCGCGTGTCTACACCCAATGTTTCATATGTAATTATTAATAACCTGCATACTATCATCTTACAAAATCCCGTTGAAAATCAATGTTGGACAGTTGGGGTCCTTGTGTACCAAAAGTGTTGTAGGTCCCTGAAATCGGTCACTGGTGAGGTGACCTGGAACATCTTTTTCCTTAGCAAAAATGTTATCCGAGGCTTTGTTAACGAGATCTTACCGAAAAACCCCGACCAATCAGAGCGAGAGTCAGCCGACCGAGTTATGATTAATCAAAATTTTTCGTTAATATCTCATTAACAAATCCTAGGATAATATGTTCATTAAGGAAAAACTTACCTCACGAGTGACCCATTTCTGGGACCTATAACACTTTTCTTACACCCTGTATACTACACTAGATCACTAACTGAGTAACTGATGCGCATCTCGTCTACACTGCAAATGGCGGACACACTTGACGCAATAAGTGTCCGCCATTTGCAGTGTAGAATATAGGAACTCAATGTATAAGACACCCCCACCACTTGCATCACTTTTCTCTCATCTGTTAGCAGTCTAGTGTACTATACATGTAACAGTCCGTGGTTATCAAAGTCGACGTGTTTTAGGCACCGTGTGTGGACATAAAAATTACGGTGTACGTTTCGCGTCGTATCGGTTCGCGTATCTACGAAGGCAACCGAGTCTCGGTCGGTTTGTCGCCGCCGTCTCGTAAACACGTCCGAAAGGTGAGCACGTTGTTCGTCACGATGTTCGGTATATCGGACCGCGCGCCCTGGTTTCCCTTTCCGAGGAGAGAAAATCTCGAAATTCTCTCGAACGCTCGAGTCGAATCACTGGTGTACGCGTTTAAGTTAGTCTTAGGAAAATGGCCCCGTACTTGTTCGCTCTCTCTTTCTGTGCGTGTCCCCCCTTCCTCCGCGTAATGTAACCGTAGACGTGTGTTTATTCGTGTCCCCTCTGGGATTCGAAAGAAAAGAGGGTCTGCTTTCCGTTTATACCGGAAATTGATCGATTCCTCTCGTACACCCGTCTGTTGTGATCCTCGATACGAAGAGCGATACTCGTGTAAATAATCAATAAAATATTCCCGCGACGTTTAATCGGTGACTTGTAATATATATGTATGTGTGATTAAAAAAGGTGAGGATGAGAACACGTGTGAATGATAAACGAAAGAGAGTGAGAGGAAGAGTGTGCCTGGTGTGGTGTAGAAAGATCGAGGGAGAGTGTGAAAGTGAGAGATTGAGAGAGATAAAGAAATCTGTGCGAGTCCTAGATGTATCATATACCACGATAGTATTAACGCGTCTTTCCTCGTGCGAGACGAATGGAATATTTGTACATAAGAAAATCTTTTATGGTAGTGATTTAGAGTTAACGCCGTATTCTCGATGTAGCACGGATTATCAAAAAATAAACGAATTTTCATTAACTTTCGCGCCGATCTTCTCCGCCCCCTTCTCCCCCTCGAATACAAGAATACATCGTTTTCCCAGTTTTCCACGTGTCGGTCGAAGCCGCGTCGTGGACACTTGAAAAAAAGAGTCTGAATCCCGTGGTGACAGTTATAGACGTATATAGACTCCTCTCGATTATTGTCTGGCTTGTCCTACACGATTATTGTCCAGGCGTTATCCCCACCAAGCGTATACTTTCTTGCTCCTTCGCTTTGGTTTCCAAGGCTCGGGCTTCGGGCACAAAAACGAATCTAGGAAGGACCGAAGTATTTCTCCCTATAAGATTATTGTCCGTGGACCCGAGTTTGGGACAATAATCGAGATGAGTCTGTAATACCTAAACAACGCATTTGACCGATAGGCCGTTAAATATTAGAAAAAGATAGCATGACTATAAGTCAGCATTCTGTCTTCGTCTGACATTCGTTCCTTTTCATTCCCTCTACTTCTCCATTTTCCAGACAACGAAAACTTAAAAAACAAAATGAACGAAAAAACAACAAGGAAAAGATTGCCCCTGTAGAATAAACCGATCGTGTTGGCACCATACGCAGCCTCTCCACCTCCCGTGCCCGACTCTCTCGGTTCCTCTCTTCTCGTATGTTTCCCGAGGCGGTCTTGTGCCGCTCGGTCTGCGACGACGTGACTGCGCCGCTCGCTGCCCCTGGCTCATCGAGTGGCTCGTCACGCCGCGGCCAAGCTTCATCGCGCCTTCAACTGCCGTGTAATTCTGTTATACCTATCTGAAATTAAATAAATTCATTTCACGGCCTGTCAACGAGCAATTATTTTCAGATGCTGTGCGCAGCCAGTTTAAGGCCGCCGTTTCGTTCCACGACCAACGCGACTTCGCGACCCCTCTCGACCGGAGCCCAGAAGCCGGCCTGCCGCGCTGCTCCCTTTCTCACTCCCTTTCACCTACACACACACACTCTATCTCTTTCTCTCTCTCTCTCTCTCTCTCTCTCTCTCTCTCTCTCTCTCTCTCTATGGAGTTGGTAATTCGACGCGTTGTTACGCGAATAGCATTCGGGGCCAGCAGCCACACAGTCTGCTGTGCGCTTCGAAATCGAGCCTGTCCGCCACTGTTCGTTTTCTTCTACTACCCTACTGGTCGACGACGACGAACACGACGAAGAAGACGACGAAGATGAGGACGAAGTCGAAGACGAGGACGAAGACAAAAATGAGAATGATCACGAAGACGAGGACGACGACGAAGACGAAGATGACGACGATGAAGAAGAAGACGACGATGAAGGCAAAGACAAGGACGACGACGAAGACAATGAGAACGACGATGAAGAAGAAGACGACGATGAAGGCAAAGACGAGGACGACGACGAAGACGAAGATGACGACGATGAAGGCAAAGACAAGGACGACGACGGAGACAATGAGAACGACGATGAAGAAGAAGACGACGATGAATGCAAAGACGAGGACGACGACGAAGACAATGAGAACGACGATGAAAGCAAAGACGAGGACGACGATGAAAGCAAAGACAAGGACGACGACGGAGACAATGAGAACGACGATGAAGGCAAAGACGAGGACGACGACGAAGACGAAGATGACGACGATGAAGGCAAAGACAAGGACGACGACGGAGACAATGAGAACGACGATGAAGAAGAAGACGACGATGAATGCAAAGACGAGGACGACGACGAAGACAATGAGAACGACGATGAAAGCAAAGACGAGGACGACGACGAAGACAATGAGAACGACGATGAAGACGACGAAGACGAAGACGAGGACGACGATGACAAAGACGAGGACGATGCTTCGAATAATCAGAACGATCCGTGGGAAACCGGGTGGTTTTCAAAGGTGGTCTCTCCTCTTTGTTGCGATCGGAACGAGCATACTTACACATACACCTACCGACGATGATCTCCCCCGTTGGTATCGCGAGATCGGGTCGGTGGACACGAAGTGTATCGTGTATCCACGGCCATGTCGCGGCGGATCATCCTGGGTCCCAAGCGGCCAGGTAGATAAGAGAAGCGCACCCGAGGAAGGAGAAAGAAGAGTAGAAGATGGAGAAGTAGGTAGTGGTGGAAGAGAAGGAGGGGAAGGTTTCACCGGGGCGCGAAAGCGATCGTGTGTTACGTCGTGATGGGTGGAGCGAGGTGAGAGAAACAGAGAGGCGGCTCCCGAGCTTGTAATTATGTTGATACGAATGATCTGGCGGCGAGCCGCAAACCGACGTAGAGAAGCGTAGACGCGAAAAAGACGAGGATGTAAGATTGCAAGAGGAGAGCCCAGCAGCAGAAGCCAGCAGCAACAGCAGCAGGAGTAGGAGGACGAAGAAGAAGGACTCTGAGCAAGGGACCGGGTCCTCCCACCATTCGTTGCTCCTTTATACATCGTTTATCCTTGTTCCTCCGACAGGGCTAAATAACCCTCGTCCTAGCAACGTCGGTGTATTCTCCGTCGCGCTCCGTTCCTCCTCGAGGAACCGCCGACACACGGGTACGCGCGTTCCCTTCACGCCGCCGCGTATATACCGACACAGCATACGCGTTGCTCATCCCCACGCAACGAGTAAACGGGCTTTAGGACCGTGGCGAAACCAGTTTAAGTGGTTAAGCGTAGATGTAATTGATTTCCATTTTACGAGGCTCTCGGGGAAGACGCTCCACCCGCCACCGCCGCCGCCACTGCCATCACCACCAGCCACCCCCACTATCCGGCGTTGCCTCGTGAACCAAAACCTCGCCTTCACCCATCCACGGAACGAACCCCGTTAATACGCGTTCAGGACGCCTACCGTGATCCCGACCTTGCCCGGGTGAAATCGTTTTCTCACGCCTCGTTCCGCCCCGAATTTCTTCCCGCGAGATCGCCAACTAGAAGACGAATTGGCCGACCTGCGGTCGTTCCACGATCGATCGTCCCACCCTCCGTCGGTCATTTCCGCGATTATTTTCTTTCTTTTCTCGGTGCTTTCGATCCTTCCTGTTGTCCCAGACCGGAGGCCCGCAGACTACTCTAATTGTACGGCCCGGGAGCTAAGAATAGATGTTACAATTTTAAATTTTAAATCATCTCAAAATACGCGATACAACGGGTGCTTAGTTATAAAGTATTTACTATTTGGACCTTTAGAATAAATGTTTGTCGACCACTGTTCTAGATCTTTTTGATTCGAGACCAGAACGTCGACGAAACCTTGCGTCGATTTCGAGTTGATCGATCTCCACGAATCTCGATCGAAATTACACGGTTTTGTCGTGATGAATTGGACGAATGAATAATGAATGAGTCCACGGTGGCACGAATGCTAAGGCGAGCAGTATAGGACGCCAGGGGGAACCGAAAAACCTCTCCCGTTGGAACGGAGGACGTTGCGGGGACGTGGCGAGGATTTTAATGAAATCCATGCGACAGATGCGTCCTATCTCGTTCCTGTAATTTCGCCAGACGGATATTCGAATTCTTAATTCCACCGTTTACTACTCGCGGCTTCGCCACGCGAATTCGACCTGGTTGGGTAGTAGGGGGTGCAAGTTACGGTCGATATTTTTAACTGCGTTCGGACAGAGCTCTCTCTGTCTGTGTCTTGAGGGATGGCCAAGGGTTAATATGTAGGATTAAATCACAGTTTCACGAAGATTGAATAGTCTTGGTAGTGGTGCACAGAGGCAGCTGGCCCTCGGCCACAATCGTCTTAATAGTAACCTCCTGCGATGTTTCCCTCTCGACTTTTATTTATTTATTTATTTATTTAATGTAAATAAACGGGCGCAGATTTTTTGTACAAAAACAGAAAATGTTATACTAGGGTGATGTTGGTAAATATAGCCTGGATATGACGCCAGGAATGTTTTTGACACTGGAACCACCAAACCTGTCAAAATGACGGATTTCAGATTTTTTATTTATTAATTTATTTAATGTAAATAAACGGGCGTAGATTTTTTGTACAAAGAAAGAAAATGTTATACTAGGGTGATGTTGGTAAATATAGCGTGGATATGACGCCAGGAATGTTTTTGACACTGGAACTACCAAACCTGTCAAAATGACGGATTTCAGGTCTTTTAATTTTACAATTACTAAATTCCTAGAGATACTTTTATTTGGAACATACATTTTTATGTTAACCTTTAGTTTCTTATACATTTCATATTATACTATACTAAGCGGTATTGTACTATACACTACACATATTAATATAATACATTTCTTTCCTTTTCTTCATTTCTTCCGTTTTTTCTTTACTCTATAATTTTTTCATTTCATGTCCCGTTCTGTACATGTATACCAAAGGGTTTATTTCCGTTAATTAAATAAATAAATACACAATTTAACTTAGCATATAGTCACCGCTGATAGATTCTAGTGTTAATGAGTATCAAGCAGAGCTGGTGAATAAATCAATTTGCCCAGGGAAATTATTAATTATAACCGTTCGAATCTAGAAGGTTGGTAAAAGGGGTTTAAGCTTCGATACGCGACTTCTGTTCTCGTTAGAAGCAGAACGAATCGGGAGACCGAGAGGGTAGCTGGTCGACGGGTGTCGCGAGGCTCTCGCGACGGAACAGAAAATTCCGACGCGGTTAAGAAGAGAGGAACGAACGTTCGCGTCGCCGACGAAGGGCCGGAACGAAAAAGAAGAGGGGCCCCGAGAGCGTGGCAGGGTGACGCTGAGACCAGAGGGAAAAAGAGTGAGAGAGCGAGCGAGGGAGACGCTGGAGAATATGTAAATTAGGAACTCCGTGTGAATGCGGAGATTTATGGCGGCTCGTACACATTTCTGGCCGCAATAAATATCAGTAAGTAGCGACGCGCGGGACCGTCCGGATCGGATCCCGGGCGCCTCTCCTCTCCCGAGAGAGACGAGCTTTCTCGCGTACTCGCGCTCGCGAGAGCAGTTGGACCGTCCCGTACACCACGGCGATCCACAGTGGTATAAAAACACGTTTTTACTGGCCAAAAGTTAATTTTTTAAATTCAACATTTTGAACATCCTTTTTCTATTGTAATACTTTTAATTTTGAAAATCCAAAATATTATTCATTTCAGATAAAGTTCTGAAGGCGAAATGTTGGAATTTAATGTGGAACTAAGTATTTTAATTACTAGACTGCGGTTCTTTTGGCAACATAAAATTTTATGAAGCAATTCTTGAGGACAAGAACAGAAGTAGGATTTTTATATTCTCTTAAGTACGTTATTGAGTTAAGAATAAAATAGAAAAGTTGCATTCGATGATAGTTTTGTCTTTTATTGTAGTTCACAGGGCTCTAGGGTCTATAAATGCATATTATAGTAATTACTATCTATACGACAGTAAATAAATTATCTAATTATATTATATTACTTACATTATTTACACTGAATAACTATAATATATCACATTAAAGAAAGTCAATATGTGTATAATTTTAATTTTGACTATGAACTGCAAGTTCCATAACTGTATAGTATTGAATCCGCCATCTTGAATTTAAAATGTTTTATGTCAATTTCGATGGTTCGTTATCAGTGACCTCAAAAACCCTTGTTCACCAACTTTTCGAAAATCCAATGACAGTTTAACTTTTCGCCAGTAAAAACACATTTTCAGACCACTGCGCGATCCCGAGCTTCTTTCCGTCTCGCACCGTCGCTCGCCGTCTTCTGGTACGCGCCATTAATATCAGGACGAACTCGTGAAAAATGGTCGGAGGCTCGATCACCGCGCGGGAGGTCGGGATCGTTCAACCATTTATGCCCCTCGACGGTAGCTGTTCTCGGCTCGACATCTGTGTCGTTCGCGCGCCCGCACGTCTATCTCTTAGCACCGAGACTGTTGCTTTAGGGATGTTCGATTTACTTCGAGGAATCGATTCTCGAATCGAATCTCGAGAACTAATTCTCTTAAAAAAAAAAACACCTGGACAATAATCGTGTAGAACAAGTCAGACAATAATCGAGAGGAGTCTGTACAGAACGAACTTGGATCCACGCCGGGACAATAATCGTATAGAATAAGTAAGGCAATAATCGAGAGGAGTCTGTACAGAACGAACTTGGATCCACGCCGGGACAATAATCGTATAGAATAAGTAAGACAATAATCGAGAGGAATCTGTACAGAACGAACTTGGATCCACGCCGGGACAATAATCGTATAGAACAAGTCAGACAATAATCGAGAGGAGTCTGTACAGACCGAACTCGGGTCCACGCCGGGACAATAATCGTATAGAATAAGTAAGACAATAATCGAGAGGAGTCTGTACAGACCGAACTAGGGTCCACGCCGGGACAATAATCGTATAGAATAAGTAAGACAATAATCGAGAGGAGTCTGTACAGACCGAACTTGGGTCCACGCCGGGACAATAATCGTATAGGGAGAAATGCTTCAGTCCTTCGTACATTCGTTTTTCTGTCCGAAGCCCGAAACTCGGAAACAAAAGCGAAAGGGCAAGAAAGTATACGCTTGGTGAGGTTAACGCCTGGACAATAATCGTGTAGGACAAGCCAGACAATAATCGAGAGGAGTCTGTAATTCGATACGTTTCATTGAAATTCGAAAATAGTTAATCACTCCGCATTTTATGCACTTATAGCCTATAGGGCTCTGCGAAATCCAATAAAGGACAATACTTACATCAGACACAACGGATTTCTGGTTTATTCTGAACCCAATAAGATATTTAAGAGGGAAAAGAAGTTCTTACGTTTCTTATTTTCTGTATGAATTTCTTTCTTTTCCCAAGTATCATATTTGGTTCCAAATAAACCAAAAAACATATTGGATTTGATGAAAGTTTTGTCCTTTATTGTATCTTACAAACCCTTATAGGCTTTAAATGCATGAAAATCTGCAGTCATTAATCACCATAGAGAGAACGCGTACAAGTTCTAATATGTACATACTTACTGGATGGAAGGCAGGATTCGTGGAGGGGAACCAGGATCGCATTAGGCCTTCCGTTACGCACGGAACGAACTATGGTCGATGGGGATCGTCGATGAACGTTTTCCGTCTAGCTATTATTTATAAAGACCCGTCGTTAAACGTTCGCCGCGAACCGAGAACGGCCATTGTAGTGGCGGTGTGGTAATTTTTTTGTTTCGTTTCACGGGGCAACGCGCACGGCGTTCCCGTCGTATTGCGCCGCTCATACTGGCCCAATACACAGATAAGTCCCCTCTCCCCTAAATGTGCTTTTATCCATTCCAACCCCCGACACGGAAACGGACGTGTTGTTGGACACTGGGTGATTGGATGTGAACAAGACTTTTTTAAGGAAAACTTAAAAAAAAAATGTTTTATTTGTAACTAATGAAAGGACCCAATTGTCTGACTTCGAGTTTAACTCTTTGAGGCACGGTAATATAAAAAGTGTCCCACCTTTTTTTTATACCCAACTCGCATAGTGGAACGTTATTCATACTTTAAATCGTGGAATTACTAAAAATAAAACATAATTCAGGTAGAATAATATTTTGACACATTTTATATAAAAAGATGTATGTGCAACTAGGTATTTGTTTTATCGTAAAATCCTGTGCTTCAAAGAGTTAACGGGGGTTTTGTAAGATGACAGTTAGACCGCGGATTTTATGCACTCATCTACTTCTCATCAGATGCAACGAGTTTTTTATTGTATCATTGACTGAATAATGTACTTAAGGGAGGAAAGAAATTCCTGTTTTTGTTCTTGTCTTTATGATTTATTTTATTAAATGCAATTTCGCATAGAAATCCGCTGTCTAATGATAGTAAACGGATTCCTAATGACATCCGTTCCTCATTTTCCCAATTTAATTTGTCCTCCGGTGTCAAATCGAACTGGTAGTAAAAAACTAATACAATAAAAAGGTAAATAGTTAAATTAACAAATTCATTAAAATTAAAATCACTCAGATTATATTTACATATACATACCAAAATGACTTCGTTAATATCTCGTTACCAAAGCCTCGTATAACATTTTTTCTAACGAAAAACTTGTTCCAAATCACCTCACGAGTCTCCCATTCCCGGGGTCCTCCAACATTATCGTTACACCCTGTACAACTAGGACTTCAGGACATGAAGCAAAAATAAGGGTGTCCAACTTTATTTCTGACAGATCGTAATTACTCATAAAATGAACGAAAGTAAATAAATACGCACCTAGGTGGCTCGTAAAAAAGTGTGCGTATGTCTCGATCACCAAGAAAAGTCGAATCGAAGGACGGAAGAAACGCGATACGACGAGGCAACCGCGAAAAAACCAAGACGGTACAAAACGGTGAAACCTGGGTAGAGAAGAGGGCTGCTGCTGCTGTGTCTCCGTGGGTGGTTGCCTGCCGATCCCTATATCCTTTTCCTCTTTCTTCCTTCTTTCCTTCCTCTCTGGCGCATACCACGCGCTTGCTTCTCTCCATCGGGGGTATTAACCAACCCGAGAAGAACCCACCGGGGCCCGTTCCCTCCCTTAGTGCATGGCTTCCTCCATCGTCGGCTGTTTCAGGAGTTCTTCTGAATCTTGAACCACACGCGAAACCATCACGCAGGGAATCATGAAGAACGGAAATATTCACTGGATCGCAGATAATGGAAATTTCTACCTTTCTTCGTAAATATCGTCACTGAGAGGCTGTAAATATCCTATTATTCGTGGATGATAACAGGGTGGTGGGGAGAGCAAAAAAAAAAAAAGAAAGAAAGAAAGATTACCAGATGGCACAAGGGCTTATGTAAATGTCACGATTCCAATGGCACCGTGCGTGCGTGCGCGCGCGCGCGCGCAAGAGCCGTCGATAGAACCGTGGAAACGTTTGATTACGGGTGGTGGGCGTTAAGGGATTTCACGACGTTTCGACAAGATTTTATTGCTTCCATATTACCGGGAACTTTACGATCACCTTCTTCTCGGTTGCCAGGTATCGGCCACACGCTCAACAGGATCCATCGGAGGCTGTATGCAAAGCGCGCGAGATGCGTCCACGTCGTGTCCCGTCGCGTCGCGGACGAATCATCGCGCTATAAAAGCAATCGTGTTACGCGATCGATTACAGACTGGTCGCGTGGTCCCCTTGCCGTGGAAGATCATCAGGGATCGTGTTGTAATGGACGAGCTGTAAATTTTCGAGGAAAAGAGAGATTGCACCCTTCTCGATATGGAATCGTGGATATTGGCGAGAATATTTTATTCTTTTCGCGGTTTTTCTGTGTCTGTGTGTTCGTTTCGTTGTTGTTCACGTGTGGTGGTTGTGGAGGATATGCTTCTTTCAATGGGAGAAGAATATATCATCATCGATAAATCGTCGTAATAAATACGGAAGGCTTTGATAATCGGCTGGGGAAGAGGGAGAAAGGGAGAAAATGGAAGTTAAATAGCGATTCGGGGGAAGGGATGACATCAGATGTCGAGAAAGGGGAAAAAAGAATACAGGAAAAGGAAGAAGCAGAACAGGGAAAAGTCAGAAGTCGAAAAAGGGGAAAAAGAATGGAGGAGGAAAAAGAAGAAATAGAAGAAGAACAGGCAAAAATCAGAAGTCGAAAAAGGGGAAAAAAAGAAGAAGTAGAAGAACAGGCAAAAATCAGAAGTCGAAAAAGGGGTAAAAAGAAGTAGAAGAAGATCAAGCAAAAATCAGAAGTCGAAAAAGGGGAAAAAAAGAAGTAGAAGAAGACCAAGCAAATATCAGAAGTCGAAAAAGGGGAAAAAAAGAAGTAGAAGAAGACCAAGCAAAAATCAGAAGTCGAAAAAGGGGAAAAAAAGAAGTAGAAGAAGACCAAGCAAAGATCAGAAGTGGAAAAAGGGGAAAAAAAGAAGTAGAAGAAGACCAAGCAAAAATCAGAAGTCGAAAAAGGGGAAAAAAAGAAGTAGAAGAAGATCAAGCAAAAGTCGGAAGTCGAAAAAGGGAAATAAAAAACTGAAAGAAGAAGAAGAACAGACAAAAGTCAGAAGTCGAAAAAAGGGGGAAAAAAAGAATGAAGGAAGAAGAAGAAGAAGCTGGTTTGGTCGGAAAGACGTCGCGGGGCGATGGTCCGTGTCTCGGGATCGAGGAGAAGCAGGGCGAGAACGAGTCGACGGGGTCGAGGGGGCGGTTATTATTTACAGCAGTCCGTAAGGCGTGTCACAATGGCATTGCGGGTTTCCTCTTGAAAGTCCGACAATACACGAGCGGGGATTTATGGAAGAAACTTTCAACAAAACCGTCAATGGCCCACCCTCGCCTACAAGAAAGAGAGAGAGAGAGAGAGAGAGAAAGAGATAGTTTACCTAGGCATGGGAATGGGGCACACAAATATTTTCACCGTAAATTCACCTTTTTCTTTTTTTATCCGGTTGCGCCCCTTATTTACAGTCGTTCTGACCTAATCCATCCCCACCAGCTTGGACACGGATACCCTTCTTCTTCTACCTGTTACGACGTACGATCCCTCATGTCGATGCTTCTTCTCGCCTCTCCTCGCGAGCATTAATGTCTGCTGTGTGTGTGTCGTCTGATGACCAGCCTATTAAGTCTGATTCACTTTATGAATAATTGCGACCGCGCTGCTTTGTCCCAAGCAAGTTAGTCACCCTTATTTCGCCCGAAGTCCAAGAAAAATTAAATTGCCCCCCTCCCCCCTCCCACTGACTGATAACCTCGCTACGCCTATGCAATGTCATCTACCGAATTCACTAAAATTTTATCTTAATATCAACATAAATTTTTAATTGTATTTGGAGATACATTCATTAAGAAAAACGAAACTTCTCAAAGTTTTGGAGTCGTCATAGCCAGCCCATTTAGAAGAATATTCTGAGATCTACCATATACTCAACGTTCATACTAAGGCAAGAATCGTAGTAAACGTATTTAACCATCGCAGTCACATGGGGTCTGTTTGACCCCCAGGCAACTTGAGGCTTTTTACAAAAAGACTTACGATTTTTTTAAGTAAAAACTTAAGATTCTTTTACTAGATTCGAATTGAAATTAACACCTATAAAACATTTCATTCTTATTTTCCGCTATTTAAAGATTGTTCAGTAATTGTTTCAACCTAAATTAATTACAGTTTGGGTATGGTAACTATTTAAATTCTGTGGCGTAACTGACCCCAGTGTGACCGTCATGAAGCTCCAGTGAAGGGTTAAATATCATTCTTCGTAGACGCTCTGATAATACTTAAATACAACGCGAATCGGTTAAAGTAAATCAAGATTCGATTCGTCCGTTCCTGATTGGACTTCGGCCGGATTCGTAGGCTCTCGTTGCAACACGGAATTTTCGTCGGGCAATCTTGTCCAGCCAGCCGATGGGAGAGGGTTCGCCGCCGCGAAAGCGCATTCTTCGCGGCTGGTGGAGATCCGGGAACGCAATTTAGATCGATGATTTAGATCGACCGACGCGAGTCAGATCGATATCGCGCTGCCATGCTGGGGAATTCTGCAGGACCGTGTTGCCCTCTGTTCTGTCGCGCGGTGGGAAAGAGATCGAAGAGGATTACCGGCGCGACGTCACGAAACCAGAGTTTGGCGCAATTTTATTCGAATAATACAAGTGAAACGCAACAGAATCTAAGAGCATCATTCGGAGCTTTGAGCAGTTAATGAGAATTAAACGATTGTTTGCCAAATGTCGATTCATTTAAGATGAAATATTATTTTGTTATAAAAATTGGAATTTCCACGTTTAAACGATTGAAAATTAAAAAGGGATTTTTTTATCTTTTGTTCGTTACTTGAAACTTTTTATATAAATAATGGATTTTCTTATCTTTGCATGGAACGGTTATAACCACGCGCAACAAGTGGATACGCACCTTAACAGATCGTTGCAATTATTAAAGTCGAATTTTCAGGGGGCATAATGGTAATAGATATTTGGCACATGAAAATAGGATTATTTTAATATCTGTACAGGTTTGTACACCTACAGGTTGCAATTTGAAAACTGAAGAAATGTAATTAACGATATTAGAAAGAAAAAGACGGGTTTCACCACTGAGCATTAGCCAGTAAATGAATATTTCTAACCGAATGAAGAATTGAAAATAATCAATTATTAATCGTTCACTTATTTTAACTTAATTTAGTTGTTACATGTGGAGGGTTCAGTAATCAATCAGTGTAAGTCACTCTTTCATTAAAATCGATTTATGCCGTGCAAACACACTTTTATTGTTTATTTTATACACAGCCAGTTTCACATGTATACATATCAACAATTTTCTATTTGTTAATAGCATATATTACTTTTTACAGTCCACTTTTTTTTAACTTACTTTGTGACTTACATTGGATTTACTTCCGAGCCTTCATTTACCTACAAATAAATAGATAGGATATTAGAAACTCTGCAAAAGGGAATAAAAAAAAAAGTGTTTGTTTCGTCGTGACCACGAAAATTCCAGGACGTCGCCCAAAGGGGGCCGTGTATATCAACAAAACGCGAAAGAGAGAGTGAGGAAGCTGAGCATTGTTGAGATCCTGGGGGATCGTTGGGATCGTTGGGACACGTCGCCTGCTGTGCCGAATGTTGACTCTTGGCTGCGGTCAGCGCGACAAAAACCACCCCTCGATTCGACACGCACCCCTGGGCGCCCCATCGACCTCCTCTGGGTGTACCCTTCGGGGACAAGCAACGACCAGGTTCGTCTCGCCTCGGTCCGTCGCCCCGAAACTCTGTGTTCTCGTTCTTCTTTTAAATTCTTCCATCAACTGCACACACACACACACACACACACACACACACACACACACACAAACACAATTCACGTATCGTAGATCGCTGTGATTCCTACAGTAAATTAGCCGAATATGAGACCAATTTAAAGAAAAAATACTTTTATTGAAATACGATACAAGTTTTAAATGTAAGATGTGTACACTTTTACAATATATTAGAAAATTATAACAAAACAAATAGAGTTCCATTCGTGAAATTTTCATTACAATCTCAGATAAAAAAATCGCAAGAAACGATCTTTATTATTTTCTTCGCGATTCCGACTAATTGCAACTTTTTCAATATTTTGTTAATACATCATTTAGTATAGTAATCCTTCCAACTTCACAGAGGAACTCAAGTCACTTGGTCCAATCTTGAAAGAGCTGTTAAAGGGTGTACGAATACTTTTATGACCCACTGTAATTGGGTTGTAATCGTGGTCTGGGTTGGGTAACAGGCATACTTTGATCAAGCTTGTATACAGCGAGCCGAAGAAACTTATGCTGCACCCTCTCAATGGGTAGTTTATATTTATATTTATATTTAACGAGTAGTTTCTCTTACACCTTTTTATCTTATACCCCCCCAATGAGTAGTTTATATTTACATTTATATTTAATCAGTATTTTATATTTATATTTATATTTAACGAGTAGTTTATCTTATACCCTCTCAATGAGTATTTTATCTTATACCCCCCCAATGAGTAGTTTATATTTACATTTATATTTAATCAGTATTTTATATTTATATTTATATTTAACGAGTAGTTTATCTTATACCCTCTCAATGAGTATTTTATCTTATACCCCCCCAATGAGTAGTTTATATTTACATTTATATTTAATCAGTATTTTATATTTATATTTATATTTAACGAGTAGTTTATCTTATACCCTCTCAATGAGTATTTTATCTTATACCCCCTCAATGAGTAGTTTATATTTACATTTATATTTAATGAGTATTTTATATTTACATTTATATTTAATGAGTATTTTATATTTATATTTATATATATTTTGAATGAGTAGTTTATATTTCATTTTCCAGCTTTCTAAAATCTGGTCCGATCCTCGAGAGGAAAGGACGGATGCGGATGTTGGGACCGTCGTTCCGGGGCCCCGAAGAAACGTGACGGTGCCTAAATTCAGGAGGCGCGCGCGCGCTGACGTCCCTGCGGGTGTGCCCACGATTTCACTGTGTCTCGAGGCCAAACATCTTTTCATCGTCGAATGAAAGATACAGAGAGCCCCCTCTATTCAGTAACGAACCGTTAACTCGACGTAAATGGTCGAGGGTGGAGACAACCCTGTCAAAAGGGGGGTAGAGGGAGCGTCCTCGTTGTTGTTGTCGCCAGGCCGCGGCCAGGAGGATCTCTATTTGAGAGTTTACATCCCGAAAAATGGTCTTTTCATGGATAACTTCACGCCGTGTTAACGGCGACGACGTGCCCTTTACCTTCGTCTTCTTCTTCCTCCCCCGATCCGAGAAACCGTCACAAGGACGATGTTTACCTTTTCGCAAAGCGACAGAAAAACGCTCGTGTTTGGGGAGGGGGGGGGGCGTGTTGCGTCCCCGTCGGGAAAACGACGTTTCTCATCGAGTCACGACGCGTCCGTTGAAAACCATTGTTCTGTCGATTTCTATGGCACTCTTGGTTTTTCTTGGAATTCTATTAAACCCTGTCTAGGATCGACACGTCGATCGTGATGGAATTCTCGTTAAACGGTCTTTCGTTTTTACGTGCTGGTGGGGTAAAAGAGGACGAAAATGGGAAATATTGACGTTGGCTGTGTGTTACGCGATCAAGGTGTATACCTACACCTTGGGTAGGTATAAGCCGATGCTCGTTTCATGGGAAACTTCACGGACCTTTAAGGGATAACAAGATGTTTCGATTGGGCGACCTTCGGTTGTCCAATTTCTCCGACTTTCGGCGGCTTTATTGGCTTGGGCAGAGTGGGAAGCACTGGTTCGGTGGGCAGTGTTCTAGAAAATATGTAATAATAAGTGTAAAATTGTAGGAATTTGTGATCGAAATGGTGGAAATTTGTGAAAAAATAAGAACTGAAGAATTGTGACGCTGTAACTTTCATCCGATTGGTAACAATGGTGACAGTATTTTTAGATATACGGTATAATTCGCATAAAATTGTAAAAACTCATCATCGAAAAGGGGATCGAAATTGGTGAAAAAATTTAAGAATCGTAGTATTGTGATTTTGATCCACTGGAACCACGGGTACCAATACCGAGTGTATTCCAGAAAATACGTATAATTCGCATAAAAATTGTAGGAATCCGTGATCGAAAAGGGGGATGAAAATTGGTGAAAAAACTTAAGAATCGTAGTATTGTGATTTTGATCCACTGGAACCACGGGTACCAATAGCGAGTGCATTCCAGAAAATACGTATAATGCACATAAAAATTGTAGGAATCCGTGATCGAAAAGGGGGATGAAAATTGGTGAAAAAACTTAAGAATCGTAACATTGTGATTTTGATCCAACTGGAAGAACGGGTACCAATAGCGAGTGTATTCCAGAAAGTACGTATAATTCGCATAAAAATTGTAGGAATCCGTGATCGAAAAGGGGGATGGAAATTATTGAGAAAAGAAACTGAAGAATCGCAACACAAGAAATGGTGGCGATATTCCCGAAAATAGTATAATTCGCGTAAAATTATAGAAACTCATGATCGAAAGGGGGGATGGAAATTATTGAGAAAAGAAACTGAAGAATCGCAACACAAGAAATGGTGGCGATATTCCCGAAAATAGTATAATTCGCGTAAAATTATAGAAACTCATGATCGAAAGGGGGGATGGAAATTATTGAGAAAAGAAACTGAAGAATCGCAACACAAGAAATGGTGGGGATATTCCCGAAAATAGTATAATTCGCATATAATTATAAACTCATGATCGAAAAGGGGGATGGTAATTATTGAGAAAAGAAACTGAAGAATCGCAACACAAGAAATGGTGGGGATATGCCCGAAAATAGTATAATTCGCATATAATTATAAACTCATGATCGAAAAGGGGGATGGTAATTATTGAGAAAAGAAACTGAAGAATGGCAACACAAGAAATGGTGGCGATATTCCCGAAAATAGTATAATTCGCATAAAATTATAGAAACTCATGATCGAAAAGGGGATGGAATTTGTTGAAAGAGACAAAAACAGAAGAATCGTATCACCGGGACCACCGCGAACAGAAATCTAGAGGGGGCGAAGAGAAGAACCCTGGCTGCTGTAAAGGAAGAAAGCAGCGGTCGTCGTCGTCGGTGGTGGCGTAGAAGGTGGCGCGGCTCTCGCGGTGGCGCGAGAACGCGCGCAAGAAGTGTAGTAATGTCTGTGCCGGCGGCCAACCGGCGGACTATTACCACCGCATGAATATGAATGAGACTGTACCGAACGGAACGAACGAACGTAGAAAGGGACGAAACCGAGAAGAGAATACAAGAGAGAAAGAAAGTCAGAAACTTGCGGAAGGGGAAGCAAGAAACGAAGCAAAGTAGAGAGAGAGAGAGAGAGAGAGAGAGAGAGAGATTCGAAGAGAACGAAAAGGAATACTCCGAGAGACCAAGAAGGAAGCCGAGAGAGATCGAGCGAGTTCCAAGAGGGCTCGGCGCGGGTAGGATTGCGAACGTGAAGGAAGAAGAGAAACGTTCGGTGGCGCGGTCACTCGGCGTACGAGGCGGGGCCGGAGGGAGAAGGATGGGGGGATGGGGAACAGGGAGAGAGCGCGCGAGGAACGGCATTCAATTAGTCTCCTAGTAATTAGCCGGGAAATCTTCGGCTTTGTCGGCAAGATCCTCGTTCCGACGCGATAGCCGAGAAGACCCGACCGACCGGCCGGCCGGCCGCCGTGCAGAGGAACGCTGGATTTAAGGGACCAGTCGCAAACGGGTTCGTCGCAGTGTAAGTATCGTCCGTGTACGAGTGTGAGGACTCTCTGTATTGGAACACTGTGACCATCATTAGTAGTTTTGTATTAGATCTAGTAGCTACTTTTTTTTTTTTTAATATTTAGCGTTCTAGTTCGTTCACGAACAGATTTAGTACTTTTGAAAATTTTGTAGTTTTCTGGTAGGTTCATCAAGAGGTTAGGACTTTCTAAAAATATTTAGTGTTTTAGTTCGTTTACTAACAGATCTAGTACTTCTTAATATTTTTTAGTATTCTGGTACGTTCACCAATAGATATAGTACTTTTAAAATTTTTTTCTAGTGTTCCAGTAAGATCGCCAAGAGATTTAATACTTTTTCAAAATTCATATTGCTCTAGTTCGTTCACCAACAGATCTAGTACTTCTTAACATTTTTTAGTGTTCTAGTAGGGTCATCAAGAGATCTAGTAGTTTTTAAAATTTTTTAATATTCTGGTACGTTCACCAATAGATACAGTACTTTTAAAATTTGTTCTAGTGTTCTAGTAAGATCACCAAGAGATCAAATACTTTTTAAAAATTATAGTGTTCTAGTAGGTCTTCACCAAGAGTTTCTTCCAGTATTCTACCGGTATTTCTTTCGGTTTTGGGTAATATATCGGTTATTTTCTCGTGATAACCAGGGACTTCTACCGGAACGTAAAATACCGATATTGTACCGATATTTTCGTTTGAACCTTCGCCCTATATAAGCGCTACCCTTATAGAAACCGAATAAAACATTTATTTCGGTTTTCGGTAATATATCGGTATAGTATCGATGGCATAATACCGGTATCAAAACCATACCGGTTTAAGTCCCTGTCTGTCAATATACATATAACAGAGATGTCCTTGTGTGACCAGGGGTGGGGGGTGGTCTACCCTAAAAGGGCGCACGGGTGGGCAGCAGGGGCCCCCCTTGGTTTCGTGTATCGCGACAAACCTAAATAGGCATTTACTCGCACGCACCCACTCGTCCGGATCGGTTCTCTTCTAGCCGTTTCTCCGCGTTGCTACACGGATTCGACGAGGTTCACTGAACAGCTCTCGGGTCCGCGAGCGACCCAACGCCACCGCCACTGCCAGTAAATCACCGCTAAGGGCTGCTAAATAGCATCGTTCTTTCTCTCTCTCTTACACACACATATATATATATAAATATACTCTGCCTTTCCCAGGACGTTCCCTCTCTCTCTTCGAGGCGTGTCCGTAGCTGTGTGTGGCCCTCGACTTTTTGGATACTTCGATGTCCGGTGTCCCCGTGTGACGTCGCTACGTCGTCGTACCCTTCGTGCCATCCGAGATCGGTCTGTCGAAAAATCCGTTAAATAGATCGCCGGCTGGGTGGAACAGTTCGGTCGGTCGTCTAAGAGTCGCGTTCGCCTTGCGTTTCCTGTTCGAACCGTGAAACGAGCCCTCGAATCGACGATGAACCGTGCGAAATCGGCGCTTCTGGGGACCACGGGAAGAGAGACGGCAGGGTTCAGGGTGGAGAATCGCGTCTCGATTTTCGTGTCTAGACCACTGGGATTTATGTATATCATAGACGTAGATATATAGACTGAGTGTCAGGCTGGACAAGCGTTCTAAGCAGAGTTGGGCGGAATTTTATTCGAATAATACACAGTGAAAAGCAGCAGTATCGAAGGGTGTTGTCCTGAGCTTTAAACAGGTAATGAGATTAAATAATTGTTCGAGAAATGTCGATTCATTCATAAAGAATTATTATTTGATTAGAAAAATTGAAATTTCCACGTTTGAACAATTAAATATGGCGAAATACTTTTTTTTATCTTTTATTTGTTATTCGAACTTTTAATCTTGATAATAAGTTTGTTCATCTCGGGTTCCAAGTTTAGAAAAAGACGAGTTACTTTCGTGGGATTCGCTACCTCTTTCTAATATAGCTGAGTCAACTATTCAAAATGCAGATCCCCAGAATCTCACCCTCTTTATTTAGAATACTTCTTTTACTACATTTAGTTTAAATACTTAGATTTAAAGAGAGATGCCAAGTCCTACGAAAGCTATCTACCTAGAGAACTAGAACCGTCCCTGAGCAACTCTGACTTAATTTTTCAATTTTATGCTGTTATAATATTTCGAATAAATTGACTGCTTCTTTGCTCTTTTTGGTTGTCCCAATAATTTTTAAAGCATGATAAACCTGACACAAGATCAGGTTACTTCTATCTGTTTTGAATAAAACGAAACATAAATGATTATTAATTTATACGAGTGATACGCCAGTTTAAATTAAAATGTGCCCTAAACGTAACTTTTACCAGCATAGATTAATTAACGAATTTCTTTTTTTTTTCAAATCGAATCATAGTTCGACGATATAGTAGAGACAAAAAATTTTATTCGAACTCTCCGAACAGAAGGTCGTCTCCCGATCATGTCCAGTGCGTCGTTCGTGGGAATCCACGACCGTTCGGAAATAAAAGACACAAACTATACACACTCCGCGTTAACGACCGTAACGCCGTCACAGATGCGTGGTAATTTCCAATGATTAGCCGCGTTACACCGACTCCGACCTAAATTGCGGAGTAAGAGGAGACGGACCAAAAAGGGGGCGGCGTATATCGGCGAGCGCGCGCACCAGCGTTCCCATGGCTTTGGATTACCGTGCCCTTCCAATTCGTCCGAGTTTCCCGATTTCTGTGGAACCTGATACCCATGCGAAGGGTCGTGAAATCAAGATATATCGTCCTTGGAATCGCGATCGAAGTCGTGCCATCCTCCCCTCCAAAGGGAGCGACCTGTTATCCACCCCCTACCCCTATAGGCTCAGCTAACTTGATCACCTCGAATAATGACTTAACGGTAGATTTTATGAAAATTTTGAGGCGTAAAAGTTAAATGGAATCAGGGGGCACGTCTTTTAAGGTACGCGCTGTTTTCGTGGGTGGAGGCATTACAGACATTTCAAGGTGATCTTGATTTTTTATCAAGGTGACATTGTCGTCGGTAAGGTATCAAATTCGGAGTAAAAAAGTTTAATGCATTAAAATTCTACGCCTTAAAATTTTCATAAAGTCTATCGTTAAGTCATTTATTGCACAATGTTTTCTATGATGTATCACAGTTATTATTATTACTAGGTTAAGTACCAGTGTACTGTTTATATCTATTTGAATTCTATTCTTATAATTGTTATATCTCACTATACTTCATTTGACGATTTGTTGTATTAGTGTGCCGTAACGTTTTAAATCGCATATCGTAAAAAAGGGTACGTATGAATGAAATCGAATTAAATTAAATTAAATTAAATTATTCGAGGTGATCGAATTAGCTGAGACACCCTGTACGTACCCTGACTCTGCTGCATTCTCTTTTTGCTTACCGATCTCGCGACCACGTCGTCGAGCGTCTCCTCCGGCACGCGATTCGACGGGATATCGACGAGCAGTTTTCGATATTGCAGACTTTATAAATCGCGAGGACGGGGCTAATAAATATCGATGGATATACTTGCACACTTGTACCCCCGAATTGGCTGAGCTCGCATAAGGCGACGGCACGTGCGTCCCTTACCCAGATGACACCGTTTTTATTGACGGTGACTCTCGTCTCGTTTTGGGGGTGAATCGCAGCCGTTCGAACCCCGGCCAGCCGATCGGCCACACCGGCTGGTATTATGCGAGAGTTCGGACGACACGTCGCGGCGACCCTTCCGCGTAATCTTCGAAATCGTTTTATTTCCGACCGACCCCACACGAGTTTCGACTCTGACTCGCGGAAACGATCATGGTCCTTCGTGTTCTTGGGAAAGATTGCAGCCGCGAGATCGGGCAGTTTCTTTAGAGGAGGAGGATTTATCAGGAAAAGTGTAGTTTAATCCCACTGGTGGTCGAACGACGACGGCCATCTCGGACCTTAATCCGATACGAAAGACGTGACTCCACGGTTTTCGCATCCCTTCCGTCAAATCGAATCACTGGGATTTCGATTGCGGATGTCAAGTGGACAAAACTATTTTTTTCTAGAGTTTTAAAAATTTACTGCGATCCTGGGGAATGAGTGGAATTATGTATGTTTTGTTTGCTCGATGATTAATTTAAGGCTTTTTTTATTTAATGAACATCGACGAAATATTTTTGGTGTTTAAACGGGGAATGGGCGTGTACTGAAATTTAGGTAATTCGCCAATAACTGGTCCCCTCCGCAAATCGAATCACCGGCCTGGTATACCAGCACATACTCCGTATCGATGTTTACGAGCCGGACAGCGTGGTCCTTTCCGGGGGCTAGCGGTCTCCTTGTAAAAAAAGGACAAACCCATCCCTCTCGAGACGATGAATTATTTAAGCTTGGAGCCCGAACGAAACGACTCGAAACAAGATCGAAACGCGACCGGACATTTCCGCCAGGAAATCTTCTTGTCGCGAAGATTGCGTCGTTGCGTAATCTCGTTTCACGAAATACAGCTCCCTCTCGATTATTGTCCCGAACTCGGGGAGTTCGGAAATGGGCAAATTATTAGTATTAATAATACTTGTTCTTGAACGAGTCGACGTTTGGCAAACAATTACTAGAACAACCAGCATTGAATGTATACTAAATTAAATTGTGTAATACAATAATATACAGTATATATAAGACTATCTAGCATAATATACCGTCAAATAAAATCTGTAGTAAATTAAAACCCAACATAAATTCTGTTGGAAGCACAATTAAAATTCAGTAATGGTAAAATAGTAAATCTGTGATTTTGTAATTCTAGGGTTAAAGCTAAGGTTGACTCACTTAGATACTAGTGCTTTTCACTACGGACTGTTCGAATAAAATTATGCCGAACACTGTGCCAGAGATGGGCAGACTAATTATCTAGATAAAAAGTTTGGAATAACGAATAAAAGATAAAGAAAAGTATTTCGTCATTTTTAATTGTTCAAACGTGGAAATTTCAATTTTTCTAATAAAATAATACTTCTTTACGAATGAATAATTATTTAATTTCATTAACTGTTTAAAGCTCAAAACGACACCCTTAGATAATGCTGCTTTTCACTACGTACTGTTCGAATAAAATTATGCCGAACACTGCGCCAGAGATGGGCAGACTAATTATCTAGATAAAAAGTTTGGAATAACGAATAAAAGATAAAGAAAAGTATTTCGTCATTTTTAATTGTTCAAACGTGGAAATTTCAATTTTTCTAATAAAATAATACTTCTTTACGAATGAATAATTATTTAATTTCATTAACTGTTTAAAGCTCAGAACGACACCCTTAGATAATGCTGCTTTTCACTATGTACCGTTCGAATAAAATTATGCCCAAGACTGCGCACCCCCGTGGGCCCAAATGATTTCCACCCGTGCGCGTCGCTAATCCGAGTCCTCGTGACGCGTGCCGCGGAGCGTGTGCGCAGTCAAAAGGGGGATGGTGGTGTCGACGAACGAACGAGCGACACTTGACTCCGCTTGTCCGAAATTACCCTCCCCCCACACGGGTCGGAAAACCCTCCACGGATCGAGAGCCGATTAAATCGGCGGCCGTTCCTCTCCCTTTACTTCTCCCTTTCTTGTCCAGGGACGGCAATCGGTGCGTCGCGCGACAAGATTACCAGCAGCCGCCCCGTCGAGCAATTTTCTAGAGTGCCCGTTGCACGTTCGCGAGCAGTTAAAAGCCCCCGTCCTGGAAACTAGCTTTTCGCGATTTCGAAAACGAACGGATCGTCGAAACCAGCCGTTTCGATCGTTCGAACCGTATGTCCGACAGTGTCTCGTGGAAAGATCGAAGTGTTCGACGTTTATTTATCTATTGATGTTAACCATTTATGTTAAAAAGTAATTGAATGAAATTTTGTTCAATGTTTTCCTTTCGAAATAATTAGACATTGCCTTCCTTAAGACTAAATATTATTGTATTTAGATGGAAGTTCAATTTCTGAATATTTCTAAATTTTATTATATGTTTTATATATTAATTGTTTACCTTCCAACCCCACCCCCCTTTCAATCAAGTGGGCTCCTGAAGGTTTGATAGCCCGGGGCCACAAAGAATCCTAATCCAATTCTGATTTCCTATCGATAAACACGAAGCGTTCGATGTTTACGGGGAAAGAAAACTTTTGTAGGAACACGATCTAGAAATGTTGTTGGACAAACCGCATTGACATAGAAATTCTAAATAAAATTAAAAATAAAAATAAAAATAAAAATAAATAAATAATTCGTTAATTTTTCATTTCCATGCTATGGACAATTGATGGAAAGAAAACGACGGGGAGAAGTTGGCAACGGTCGAGAGAGCCGGCTGAACGAGATATATCGTTCGGTCGTATCGATTCTCGCGGGGCCGCGGTGTCGCGCGCGAGGTTTCCATTAAAGGTCGCCTGCCTGCCCGTCCGCCATTCCGGAACCAGTAAAAACGTACGTATACACGCAAAAGAGGGAAGGACGTTGGTTTGCCCGACGGAGAAGTAAGCCTCTCCGGCCGGGCTTATTATTTTGGCCGTTAAGAAAATAAACAGAAGGCAGGAAAACACGCGAGGGACCGTAGAGTGAAGAGGCGAGCTCGCGCGCGCGCGCGCGCCCGCGCTCGGAGGGCCACACCGACGGAAATTATAGGCGGTCGAGCCAAATGGCTTGAAAAATGCTCGACCACAAATCAAGGTGTCGGTTCGTTCGGCGTGGGAGCCATCTGTCGGTTCGTCGCCGCCGCCGCCGCCGCTGCTTCTCCGTACATATTGCCCTTCGTTTGTCGGTAATAGACGCGTGTGTATACACTCGCGTGTACGTATTGTGTACACGGTGTGCATACATTACCGGACAAATGAATTCAGACAAAGACATTTTTCGTTGTATTTGTTGCTACGGTGATGTTACTGAAATTCTGCGCTGCGGAGTGTTTTAGATTATTCCAACGGTAGCTTTCATATAAAAGAAGTTTTATCTGTATATAGATAGACAAATGTATTCGCACGTTTCATTCACAACCATTCTCGGGTGGTACGAGGTAAAAATTCAGCAAAAATTTCAAAAAAGTATGTCATAGACGGCTCAAATGGAGAGCGCAATCATCCATAGTTTCGCGAAGTTCGGACATTCCCAGATAGACGGTATATTCAACAGGATAAACAACTTGCTCGAGGAAGACATTTAGAAAATATATCAAGTATGGACGACCTAAGAAAACAATAATTACACAAGATAGACGTTGATTGTTTAATGTAATGTCAGTAGTATCCTTAATTCAAATACTACAGGAAACGGTTTTTTGTCCGAGAACATTTCTCCCCTGCTGTATCTATACAAACCTGTGTACCTGCATATGTACATATATTTCGTATACATACAATATATACATATTTCTTTTATTTTCCAGGGGCGGTCTCCGAGTCGTCGCCAGAGGCGCTTCAACTTCCTACCCATTTACTTACACCCCAACCGCCTAATTATCTACCCCACCGACCCTCCCCTCCCCCCCCTGAAGCTTTCCCTCCGCGGCTATCTTTACCGCCACCACCTTCCGAACGAACCAGAACGATTTCTCTTTTTCCACCGTGTCCGCCTCCCCATCGACGCCCACCACCGCCATCGCTCTCCGACTACTTTTCTTGCAATTTTCCGCGTCGAATTCGTCGAACGTTGTACACCTTTCCACCGTGTGCCACGTAGACGCCAACGATATCCGTCGATGAAATTCGTTCTCAGCCTCTGTCCTATCCCCTCTCCATTCCATCCGTCTCACTGTGCCACCACGCAGCAGCAGTTATGGGTCCGCGGTGGCGGCTAAGTATAGAGGCCGGAGGAGAACCAATATTCTCCTTGGACAGTGGGATGTGTCTCTCCTGCTCCCTCTTCCATTGATATTGAATCATTCACGACGCATAAACATCTCGTATTACGCGCGTACGTAGCACGAAAGGCAGGAAACGGCGACGTGGAGAGACGCCTCGGGGCCCACCGTGCATTGCGGCCCGCGTAGATTCACGGGTCTCAGCGTGGTGGCGCACACGTCGGATCGCTGGTGTCGCGCAACGACCGTGCACAGTCATCGACGAACCCGCGCGCGCACCAAACACTCCCCTGTAATCATGAACGGAACACGAGGGACGGAGGAACACCTTTGCGTCACTGTCCACACACGCAGAAATCGTTACGTGCTAATTAACGTTTCGATATGGTGCCCCCCGCGTCGATGGCCTCTCTCGCGCTGCCTCCAATCAGGCCAATTGTGCGGCGATCGTTTTGTTTCGCGCTGGCAATCTCTCGTTCCTGTGTGTCCACTCTTGTTTTCTTTATTTTTCTTGTCCCCCTACCCATTTGCTTCTTCGTGGACTCGGTTCATTTGTTTCGTTTTACCGACGACCCCTTTGGAACCCTCTTCTTCATCGCGGTCACGTTCACGCTCGTAACCCCCTCGATCTTTGGAAAGTTTTGTTCCCTGTTCGTGAATACGAATCTCTTCTGGTTATTGGAAAAGTTGCTGAATTTTAGGTTTGGGTTGCGAGTACGACGAGAGCGAAAGTCGCCGATCGGAGTTTTTAATATTTTGAATGTAGTTTGTAACTTGTATCCGGTGTGTCGGGGTACCGTACCCCAAAGTTCGGTTAAAAAGATCTCGGGGAAAAGTTTCCGGCGCTTCGATGTTCCAATAAACCGGCGGAGGCAATATCGTGTGTTACGCGTGGAATTTTAAACATTCTTCCCGTGTGCTGGTCCAGTCTTCCTTTGAAACTCTGAAACATACACACATGGAGGGTTTAGAAGTAATTCAGTGTAAGTCACTCCTTCATTAAAAATGACTTATGCTGTGTAAATACACTTTCATTGTTTATTTTATACGCAACTAGTTTCATATGTATGTATCTTGTACATATGAATCATTTTTAAAAAATAACTGTTATAGAACTGATATAGAACCTAAACAATACTGATATTTATATAGCCTGAAATTTAAGTTCTTCATAACTGTTTCAAGAACCTAAACCGAAATCATAACAGTTTTCAAGCCTTGCTTCTGAGCCCTCCACCTACAGGGTGCGGCCGAATAACATATACAACTGGGTACGAGGTGATTCCTTATAAAAAAATGAGAACGAAATATGGAATAAAATTTTTTCATACAAGCCTTTGTTTTCAAGAAAATCGACTTCGAATATGAATGTGAGACACGAGTATTCACCATAGTAGTAAGTAGAAACGGAATGCAATGAACAGACTAGCGCAGTCCTATTCACTTTCCCCCGTACACATCACATTTACAAAGTCGGTTTTCTCGAAAACTAAGGCTTATATGAAAAAATTCTATTCCATATTTTGTTCTCATTTTTTTTATAAGGAATCACCGCTTGCACATGCTATTCGATCCCACCCTATATATTCACCAAATCTCTTTCGTTCGATCGGTGAGAGCGCGTCGACACCACCGATTCGCTCTTTACAATTAGATAAGATCATCGAAACGGCGTCACGGACATTTTGAAAAAAAAAAAAAAAAAAAAAAAGAAGATACATCCTTGGTTTACAATTATCTATACCGTGGGAAGAAACGCGTATTCGAAGCCAATGACACCCCCCCCCCCGCGATTATCCTCGGTTTCGACACGCGAAAGGGGTTAAAGATTCGCCAGCACAGAATCGGTGTGGAAATAGAGGGATGGATTCCTTGGGTTGTTTCACGGCAGGCAGAGAATCTGCCCCCCATTGTTCGCGAGATAAAAGAGCGGGACGCGCATGTACGATGACGCGTACACGCCCACAGGGTCTGCAAACAACCCCGTAAAAGAGATCGACTCTCTCGCTGGGGGGGGGGGGGGGGGGACTCTCTCGCACGCGCCGACAAATTGTTTGGGCCGAGTCGGTTAGTCGCGCGAGGCACAATGGGACGCCACTTGCCGAGAGATATCCCAGCTACGCCTCCTCCCTCGTTACATTACATTACATTACATTACGTTACATTACATTTATCTCTGATCCGTACGCTTTTATCCCTCCCCTCCGCCTAGGGGCCACCCTTCCTTCCTTTTCCTCCCTCCGATTCTGACTCTACTCGGGACTCTATCTGTGTACGAGGCTTTTGTCGCTATGGTAACACCGCCGCCACGCGACCACTGAAGAACGTGCTCCTTTTTTTGTTTCCCTCTCCTCTTGTGTGGTCTTTTCCACAGCGTTCGATCTGTTCCTTTGATGTGGCTCACGAAAATTTTTAATAATTGTGCATTTATATCGTAACGTTAACGATGAAATTATTGAAAAAGGAACGTTAGGCAAATGTCTTTTTAATACGAGGCTTGTGGAACTGTTGTTGACACTGAGAAGTTAATCACTTTTTAAAAATTAAGTGGTTATAGATATTTTGAATCGTATGAAACTGAAATTAAGATTGAGTTACGCAAACTTCGGGTTCAATGTCACTTGTTTACCTTCGGTCATGGATAATTAAATATTAAATAAACCAAAACTAAATTTTGTTTACAATAAGGAGAAAAAATGTTTTCTCCACTTATTTGTAAATGTTTCGTTTCCACTACAGTATTTTGAATTAGCTTAAAATATTCCAATTAAATTGATAAAATTGATAAAAAGTATAAACCGCCTTATAGAGCCCCAGTAGATCCGAGACCAAACGCGTGAGCTACCCTAAGGACCAGAGAACACTGTAACGGCCCCGAAAGTGGAGATATTTTGGAGATTTTTTTCCATAAAATCCTATGAAATATTTTACGTAACATTTTAACAAAAAGAACAAATTTTTTTTAATTAATTTGTGGGTTGATGTATTCACAATGAAGGCCAGCATTTCCTAGGTTAGAGTGGGTAGTTCGGGGGTGGTGCAGGTTTCCGATGAAGCTGCCTGAAAAAGGATCGACGATCAAAGGAGCCAACGGTGCTACCCGCTTGCAGGCCGATTCCCCCAGGGAGAAACCGAATTCGGATTCAGGCGACGATACCGAGACGGGGAACCGAGTATACATACTGGTGTACCGTGGTGACCGATTCATCTTCCTCGACGACAACCACGGTTAAACGATCGTTTGACCCGCGCAAGGGTTAACGGGGCTTATACGCGACAGTCGTCTTTCGTGATTTCTTCGTCCCGCGAGGGATGTTCACGTAGGAATACGCGCCGAATTTTCCTGTGAATTTGCTGAATTATTCGTCGAATCGATCCAAGAATTTTGCCGCTCATGATTAGTGCAAATTTTATACTTTAACCCTTTCAAACCTGAATTTTCTTTTGAAAGTAAAAAAAATATTTGGTTACAGATTTTAACTTAGTAGAACGTTTAGATGATATTTTGTTAATTTTTGTAAAAAAGGGTTTGTTATTGAATTCTGAATAAAAAATTTTAAATTTATAAGAGGAATATGGGTATGCAACATAGAAATATGGATATGTAAATTTTGTAAAAATTTTTGACTTATTTTTTCACGTAGAATCCCATTCCCTACCGGGTTGTACCGCCAGTTACACAAAACCCTATAAGTTGGGAGCGGAGAACAATGTCAGTTAGGTATAATTGGCTGTAGTCTGCAGTAGGGGTAACATCTACGCTTCCAATTTCTGAGTTCCCCACAGTAAATCACATACACATAATATCCTTTAAATGCTCCTTCTATAAACCGTATTATTTTTTGGGCTTCAGCAACAGTTTTCGCAAACTTGGAAAAGAACTTTGATTAATCATTGATATAATGTTAGTCAGAGTTTCAACCACTACCAATTAGATAAAATTATTACAAATTAAAAAAGCTCTAGCTTTAAAAGCTAGATTTTATTATTTATTATAACAAAGGGATTGGATATGTTTTTTAGTCAAAACGTTAATTAAGGCGTCCCTGTGATTGCTGCACGGCATTCAAATTTCTCGCGGCTGCGGCATATCTGCGCATTCGATCGCGTGAACTCGCGAAACACACCGGGAACCGGAACCCGAGGATCGTTCTTCGAGCGTTGGAAGCGAGTACGTTGGGCAGACACACCGTCGAGAGGTAAATATTTCCGTGGTGGAACCGAGCTGGCACGCGGCGTCGAGAGAACCTCCTGTCTTTAACGACCTCAATTATACCTCGCTTAGGGTGATCCGCGACTCAACGATTCCGGGGACAAGCACACACACTTTCTCTCTCTCTATCTATCTGTCTGTTGAAGTCAGAGCTACACCCAGGTCGAAGTTTCCTAGGTGGATATCGTCGTCGTTAACGCGCTCCCGGCCAGCAATTTGACCGTAATTTTCGCGTCGCAATTTAGTGCACCTTTCTCCCGTCCCTGGGATGTCTTCATAACGCCATACGGCCCCCCGACCCCGACCGATTCGTCGCCGTGTTTCCCGCCGTCTCACTACTTTCTTTCGTTGGATTCGAACGGGCCCGAAAAAAACGAACAGATGATAATCTGCTCGTGATAAGCGGGGACTTTTACGGAAATGTATAATATCGGTATTATATCGGTATTTTCGGTTGAATCTTCGCCCTATATAACACTATATAAACCCTACCCTTGTAGAAATCAATAAAATACCGGTATTTGTATCGATTTTCGGTAATATATCGGTTATCTCCTCGTGATAAGCAGAGACTTTTACCGAAATGTAAAATATCGGTATTATATCGGTATTTTCGGTTGAATCTTCGCTCTATGTAACCCTATATAAGCCCTACCCTTGTAGAAACCGAACGAATACCGGTATTTAGATCGATTTTCGGTAATATATCGGTTATCTCCTCGTGATAAGCAGAGACTTTTACCGAAATGTAAAATATCGGTATTATATCGGTATTATATCGGTATTTTCGGTTGAATCTTCGCTGTATGTAACCCGATATAAGTCCTACCCTTATAGAAACCGAAAAAATATTTATTTCGGTCATCGGTAATATATCGGTTTCGGAATAGTTTTGATGACACAATACCGGTATCAAAATCATACCGATGTAAGTCCCTGGTGATAAGTAGACTGCGGATTATTATGCAAAATCACAGTTTAGAAGGTTGCTCGTAAAGACAAAAGCAACAGTAGGAACTTCTTTCTGCACTTAAGTATCTTATTGGGTTCACAAGATGTTACATCTGACAAAAATTTTGTCCTTAACAGAGACGTATAGGCTATAAATGTATAAAATTCGCAGTCTAGTGATAAGTATAATAATTTCGAACGATTTACCGGAGCTGTATTTATTGTTGCCCGTCGAACGCGAAACGAGACGAGACACGGCTGAAACGCAACACCGCGAGTCTATCTCGGAGATCTCGAATATCGAACGAGTCCGTCCGCCCTTTCACCCCGACCCAGTGTGGTTGTTCCGCGGAGAATCTCCACGGTTCTCCAGCCACGAGTTTCTCCGACTGGATGCATCGATCCTTGCTTGTCCAAGTCGTGGACTCTGAATCGTCGTCGTGGACAAATTCCATCCGTGGCCCGTAGAGAGATCGTGGCCAGTACGTCTTCCTGGGGGTAGGGAATTATGTAATTTTCGTCGCTGATCCTTTACTCTTTCGCGTCGATTGTGGGGAGATTTTAAGGGTGACATCGTGATCCAAAATTAGGGCTAATCGTCGCAGAGTCAGTGCACTGGATCGAAGACATTTGACAAAAAAATCAACTTCATCGTATGGATATCTGGTTCGTTGTTTGTTTTTGAGACCGACTGACATTTTCGTGAAACGAAAAAATTGTTCAGAATATTTTTTTCTATTTAAAGGATTAGCGTCGCATCGACATTCGGGTCATTAGCGACGAGCATTATTAGTTAGTGATATTTAGATGGAATCGTATAGGTGTTTATTACTTTGGATAAACTTGAGGAGATTCTCAAGATTCTCAGTATTACGGAAGGACTCCTTTAGTGATTGGGGGAGTTTGCTCTGATTTCGTGATATTCTTACTCATAGCAAAAAATATTTTAGAGGAGACTTGAATGGTATCAAGTGGAGCTAATTCAGATGCTATTAGTTTTTTCGTGAGTAGACGCGTAGAGGTCATATAAAGGTCAACTTTGTTTGTTTAAATGGAATGATGTGTTATTTAATACATCAATCGATGCAGCTGGACATTCGTTATAAAAAAGTACTAGCCTATATATGTCGAAATGTTAGTAGTTCAGGAGATATTTCGATTTAAATGTCGCATCTATGAATCTCCAGTTTTCTTTTGCCTGTTCGTTAGGCCGATCCGCCTCCGTTAGATCGTTATCCGGGGCCGATAAAGTTACCCCGGGTGGACACGCGTGGCTACACTCGTCACGAGGGGCGTGCTGTTTTTACGACGACGACACGGCTACGAACTGTATTTAGATTCCGAACGCTTGTAGATGGCATCGGGATAACGGCGGGGCCAGGTAGGACCCGATAAACTCGACTAATTATCGGGACACGTTCGGAGTTATGTAGCGAGCCTCGCCGCTGCGTTTGGGACACTCCGGTGGTTCCCGCCGGATTTACGGAACCCGTTGAAAAAGATGTTTGGGAGTAATTGGTTGTCTTTTGAGAGAAAGACGAATATTACCGACCTACTGTGCAGAGATCGTAAGTTGGACCGTATCAGGGACCACCTATTGTCACAAGAATTGTCATTATTGGCTGAAACAATGGTCATTTGGTCACTTAACCATTTACGATTTTTTTGAGGACTGTACTTTCAAGCATTACTTTATCGTTAATAATTTCCCAGATACGAAAGGAATTTTATTCCTAGGGAAAGTGTATTATTTACTCTAAATCGTAAATATTAATACTAACGAAACAGAATTGCACTTCGACTCGAAGAAAATTAATGGTGTACACGTTTATTAAATCCTGCTTGAAATCGTCATCACGTGCCTGACTCGATGTTATAAGGCAAGGGGTTAACGGTACGATAATTTGGAGATCCGTTTAGTTTGTCTCTGTTATTCCTCGACAGCTTACGACCTCTGCGTAGTAGGAGAGATTAGGTACAAGTGTAACGATTCGTCTATTTGTGTCTGCAGAAATTTTGTAAAATTTTCAAGAAGTTCGTACTTGACAACCTTTGATCACTGGACGAAACAATTGAACTTAAAGCTGGGAATATATTACAGTAATTGGTTAAAATAAAATTAATTAACTAACAATTGTTTGTCTCGATTCGCCTCTACCGTCTCTTCCGGTTCGACCTTTTCTCACTGTTCCTCACCCGTGGTCCGTAGTTCCACTTAAATCTGGATTTTCCTCGAGGTTGACTCACTGAGGGCACAGGATAAAACCAAAGGGGATGGGGGGAGGGGGGCGAAGAGAAGCGGATAGATCGGTATTGGTACGAGAAAAAACCACGAGCCCACGGATGAACGCCAGAGAGTAGACAGGAGGAACACCCCGCGAGGGTGTGGGGGGTTGTACGAGCGGGCGGATGTGTCTGAGGTAATTGAGGCTAGGGGTCATCGGGGTCGCAAGAGTCACGAGTCACGAGCGAGCGGCCGCGAACAATGCCGAGGGGCCCTTCTCCCTCTTTCTCCTCTTCTTTTCTGCTTTCCCTCCTATCACTCCCTCTCTCTTATTCTTTCTCTTTCTATCGTATTTTCTCTCTTTCTACCTTATCCCCTCTTTCTATATTATTCTCTCTTTCTATCTTATTGCTTCTTTCTTTTTTATTCTCTCTGTTTAAATTATTCTCTCTTTCTATCTTATCCCCCTTGGCTAGCGTTTCTGCTTCTCTCCTTCCTCTCGTTTCCGCGGAGTCGGATCCGCGGCAATCGGCGTCGGTCCCTTCCATGCTTATTAGACTCGATCCTAGGGACCGATTAACATTGGAAACGAACGTTATTTATGGTCACGGCATGGTCACGGGACGGGCCAGCCGATGATGACCCGCGCGATACTACATATTCGTCTCGACATCGGGCTCTCTTTCTCGTCGGGGAAAGCACTTTTTCTCTGTGTCCGTGGCGGTAAAAGCATGCTTGCGGTGTTCTATACAATTTTCGTTCAAGAAACCGAAAAAAAATGCGTCTACGAGGCTGACACATAATATGTTAGATTTACTTTTTAATTAATTGCAATTTATTATACCAATATGAGATCAACTCTTGTGGACAGGTTCTGCGGAAAGTACCGTGTATTTTATTTCACAGTCCTCTTCCCTCGTTTCCAATGACTTCGAGTTATAAACAGTGAATCCTTGATGAGTGCTACACGAATAACGGCGTTATTCCCACCATTGAGACAGAAGCTAAGCAAAGACTTGGTTTCGTGCAAAAAAAAAAAAAGAACAAATTTATAAAATGCAAACATTTCCGAGCGAATTCGAGTTCGTCGCACTCATCGAGAAATTACTGTATCTCGATGTTTCGCAAGCTTCTCTGAAAAATCTCGTCAGCGTTACTTCGTGGATGCTAATTTCAAACGATTGGAGTGAAATGAAACACATTGAAGCAGTAAAAGAAACTACGCGACTGGGAAAGCGGATCGCGGCGCGCAATCCTGAACGGTAAGAAGGGAGAAGAATCGCTCAGCGGGAGGGGATAAAGGATAGGTCTCCCACGCCACGAACTCTCCGGACGGGGCAATCGAAGACAAATTAGCGTTGCGTGATGCGCGTTGATTCTCTTCGATAGCGGAACAACGGACACGGTTACGTACACACACACACACACGC
>NW_015373923.1:2878774-2932833 GCF_001272555.1 Dufourea novaeangliae | reverse complement strand
GGGGGGGGGGGGGGGGGGGGCTGACACCCCGAAGAACCAAACGGCTGTCGTGCCGCAACGTCGACGAGCCCTCTACGTTTAACTACGACGATCTCTCCTCCATCGGCGAGATCGCTCTTCGAGAATTCTGTATCTCTTTCTCTCTCTCTCTGTACTCGTATCCTTGTCCTCGCTTTCCCACACCAATTTACTCGTCGACGATTTACTCTTCGTATCGGATTTCCGAGGGCTGCTTCAACGCGCGCGCGTCGCCTTGTGGTTCCACACGCGGATTTTGCGAAGATACAGAGGTTTCCGTTGTGCCGTTTTGCTTTAGGAATTAACCGAAGAATGATGGAACATCTTTTCCTAAACATATACGATGGTTGGTACTATCACAGACGAGATGTAGGAATAGATATACAGATGTCTGTCGATTATTGTCCGGCTTGTTCTACACGATTACTGTCCAGGCGTCATCCCCACCACTGGGAGGGGGGCGTGGAACCTGTCAAACGCATACATTGTTGCTCCTCCGCTTCTGTTGCCGTGGCTAATAGACTTAAACCGGTATGATTTTGATACCGATATTATGCTACCAAAGCTATACCGAAACCGACATATCACCGAAAAAAATACCGGTATTTTTTCGGTTTCTATTAGGGTGGGGCTTATATAGGGCGAAGGTTCAACCGGAAATACCGATATAATACCTGTATTTTACGTTTCGGTAGTCCCTGGCCGAAGCTTCGGGCAAACAACGAATTTACGTCTCAAACAATTAAGGTCTCAAGCATTTCTCCCTATACGATTATTGTCCCGGCGTGGACCCGAGTTCGGGACAATCATCGAAACAAGTCTGTAACATCTTATAGTACACAGTCCCACGAAAATCACGATGGTTCGAGTGCACCTCTACCATAAAAGTTTCCGATTTCAGGAACTATGTTTAACCAAATTTTGTCGTTACAGTTCCGAATCTCTTTTTCTCCTGAAAACGTGAAAAAATCATATCCAACTGTAGAGTTGGCTAGCAAGAAATGGAATAATATAATGGTACGGGGGCATCTAACGCTCCCGAAGTATAGGACAGAAAATTATATTGCTTGTTAGATCTATTTTTATATCTCGTCTGTGGTACCACGCCCGGAAGCTTTGACGGTTCTATACGCACAGTTTTCTCTTCTTCCCCCTCTCTTTCCTTGTCGACGGACCGGTCCTTCCACAGACACGTTCTCCGTTTCGCTGCTACCCCCTCCCCACCTTAACGACCCACCATTAATGCGCGAAGGATACGACACGAAAGAGAGACGGAAGGCAAATCGAATTTAAACGAGCGGAGACAGCAGCGGACGGAGCGAGTCCGGAGGAAACCGTACGGCGGAAGGAACCGATGCGTCCTCTCCCCTCTTGGTTAATTGCCGGCAGCAGCGAGCCGAAGCGATTCGAGGCGATTCGAGGCGATCTCGTAGAGTCGAAACTTCTTTCACCTTTACCTGTAATTTACATGTATACAGGGTGTCACAAAATAGCTTCGATTCCCGGAAATGAAGGTATCTTGGGGTGATTTGAAACAACTTTTTCCTTAGCGAAAACGATATCCGAGGCTTTGTTAACGAGATATTAACGAAAAACCCCGACCAATCGCAGCGCGTAGGCAACCCTACTCGCGTTCTGATTGGTCCGTTAATATCTCGTTAAGAAAACCTCTAACATTATCGTTCGAAATTTTTTTTTTATTCAGTTTAATTCTATAATAAAGTACTCGCAATGTTTCTAATAGGTTTTATATTTCCATATATAAACGTTATGACAATACATTTTCTCAGATCTTTTGCACCTTTCATTACAATATGAAGATGAAGAAATTAGTCAGTTTACTAAATTTTCATAAGTTATTCACGTTTACCCACCAATCGAAGCAAATATGCGTTCTAGTGTTAAAGAAGTCCTTTCCCCTTTAGCGGCCCAAAAAAAAAAGATGATATTCTGCAATATATTTTTTTGTAAAACTGCAAAGATACAACAAAAAAACGTTCTAACGTTTATTTATTACACGTTCAAGTAAATGAAAAAACAAAAATCTCGCCTCAAGTATTCGCTCCAGTTTTTCCTCACGGTACAATTCCGTATCATGAGATCGTGCGAGGGTAGGGGAGGAGAAGGAAAGTCTCTTGGATGGTTCTCGTCGAAGCGTCTCGATTTCGAGGGAGATTCGAGCGAGGGCTCGCGGCGGGCCTCCGTGAATTATCGGGTTCCTGTTAGTTGCGTGTCGAGAGTCTTACACACCTAGGCCGAGCGGAGTAGTCTTCTCTGCTCGCGACAAGACAATTGCCGCGCTTCCTGATATAGTTTGCGCCTCACCAACTGTAACGGACGGAAATTCCTTTAACCGCGGCGTGTTCGCCTCCGTTCTTCTGTAGAGTTCTCTTGCCCTTTTCCTGTCTACTCGCCTCGCCTTCTGCCTTGTCCTCGATCTACTCTCCGGTTTAGCCGGAGATTTCGAACCGCTGCGATGTTTACGTAACCCGTCGATCACTTTTGCGCGCTGCTGAGGAACGTGGAGGTAATTTACGGGATCGATCTGCGCATCGACGCTTCGAGTCTTGTCGCTTCGGTGCGACGCAGGCCCGACAAAGGAACCCCGAACCGGGCACCTCCTTTAATTTAATTAAATTTTTCTCGAGATTTATGACCGGATAATTACGGGGCAACGTCGGGTCCTCTCGTACGCGCGTCGATCTGCTTCTTATCGAGGCACGCTTTATAGACGTCTCCGAACCAATGAATTACGAGTATACACCGATGGAGGGGGAAGGAAAGAGGGAGGCCATCGAGTGTGTACGGCCACGAACGACGAGCGTATGGGAAACACGGCCGAGCGTGGAATAATATTTCGATTCGAGGAATAAGCGTGGGTCTAATCTCTTATTCCCCCCCCCCCTTTCTGTAACCGTGGCTGCAGGGGCGGCTCTACCCCTCGCGAACCAGTTCACCAGCGGATACGTGACAGCTTATTTCCCAAAAGAAATGTTGCCCGTTGCGTATCGCTTCACCCTCGACAACGTAACGCGCGACGCAACACGTTTCATCCACCACACCCCTTGGTCTTGGTATCCCGTTCTAATAAAGTTACAACCAACTTCATTTGCCTGTTAGGTTGCCACTTCCCCTCGAATTAGATGCGAACGGGAACTCCCTTTTTTTCCTCCCTCAATTTGCTCTCTTAGCTACTTACGTCTGTCGTTCTTGTGTGACGGGAAATTTGTAGGATTCACTTGCGATCCCATGGGCGTAGCCAGGTTATCAGTCGGGGGGGGGGGGGGGGGGGGGGGTGAAAATATTAACAAATCGACTGCCACAGTGAAAAAGGCTGTACGTAGCCAGACATATTTTATTTTGTTTTTGAAGCTGTAAATCGTTGGACATGTATGCGTTTTGTTAATTAAGGCTGTTGGTCGTGTGTCAAATTATACAGTATTAAATGTCACGCAAAAATTTTGGTAACTCTGGGAAGGGAGGGGAGGGGGCAAGATTTAATTTTTGTCTTGTAGGGTAGGGCAACAGCCACTTTTTTCAGTTTTTTCCAACCCTGACTACGCCCATGTGCGATTCATCAGGGATGTATACAGTAAATCCACGATGAGTGTTAGAAGGCTCCTCGGCACTGAACATTAAATATTTCATAAACTAATAGCCATGAAACAAATATCATTAACTTCAGAATTTCAAGATACATCACTGCTAGTGCAACCCCATTAAAAAGTCAGCGTTACACCCACAGACCTGTCTATTAGTTCTCCAATGGGGACTAAGCATTCTATCACCCCGTACACTCTATTTCCGTAAGTTTCCTGACTTCCTGTGCAGTGTGATACACTAATAATTTAACACCGTACCAACAGAGAATGCGGCTCTGGACTTCCGTTATTCTAAAAGGTAGATGTCCCAATTTCTGCCACCTTAAGATTCTACCCTAACTTCATTTACCCATTCTACATATTATTTAATATAAAAATCATTTTAGTTCTGAATATAATACTATTCAAACACGGCTTTCGTTAAAAAAAAAAAACTAATTTTATCGTGGATTTACTCTACAAATGTACACAGACTCGTCTGCCACTGTCGGAACCGACCTATCCGCGGGTCTTTCGGTCCACAATTTCCATTCGAATCACGCGCCCAAAGACCCTCCTCGGTTAACCCCGCGAACCCGTTCGCGCAAATCGCCGGAGCTTCCTCCTCTAGCTGTCCTTCGTGTTAGATAAAACGAACGAGGGTCGAGTCGAAACAGATCGAGAAGGGGAGGCCGCGAAAGGAAAACGGAAGGTCTCACCGTGTACACACGGGAAACGGGTAGGCAGCGGGTCCTGGCGAGAATATCTAGGGGGGTATACCTTAGCCACGGATCCTCTGGTTTCGTCGAGAATTCAACGTGGTGAACACGAACAGACAGCAGGAGGTTCAACTCCACTCGACTCTCTCTCTCTCTCTTTCTCTCTCTCTGTGCTGCTTCTCTACGTAGCCACCGGTACAATGGGATCGATATCCCGCTGGGGGATAAACCCCATGATCCCCCGTGGCATCTGTAGGCCACCTGCAGTCGAGCGTTTCGTCACGCGCGGGGCCTATAGGTGGTCGCGCGTTTTCCTCGGGTGTCGATCGCGTCGGGTGGACCCAGACCAGATTCTCCAAATATTTGGACACTAGTAATCTGCGCCCCTGCGATCCGAGATTCTTATTTTCCTGTCCGTCGATCCACGTGGACTTGTCCTACGGGCCCCGTTTCACATGTGGAGTAATTTTCGCGAAATCACTCGTTTACAGTTCACATTTATGCGAACTGAATTCTTGTCCCGGTTCACATTTATGCAACGCTACTCGTTCGTTCATATTTGAGCAACAATTGTTCATTTTCATCGATATTTTACATTTCAAGGTGGCTACTGCGAATTTTTAATAATATACGTATTTAGGTGAGAATTTTCAGAATATTGTTGGAAGGTTTAACTTTCGATTCCTACCAAGAAATCGCAAGATTAACGATGATATTATTGAAAAAGAAACGTTGTGGAAATGGCGTTTTTATACGAGGCTTGTGGAACTGTTGATACCCAGAAGATAATCACTAATTATTTAGTTAAGAAAGATGACATTTTCATGAAGAATTAGGTGGCTGTGGATTTTTTTACTGAGGTGATGATCAAATGAAACTAAAAATTAAAATCAAAGTATGTAAACTTAGATTTCAATGCTTTTCGTAGTACGCATGTTGCATGTTTGCTATGAGCGGCAACGTCACTTGTTCTCCTTCGGTTTGTTCGACGAACTTTTTTTTCTTAAAAATTAAAAAAAAATAAATTTTCTTCGCTAAAAGGAAAAACATTTCTGTAAATTTTTTTTCCATTTAAGTATTTTAAAGTAGCTTAAGTAACTCAAATAAAGTTGATAAAATTGATAGAAAAGTAAAAAAACTAATTGTAGTTTATTCATAAAAAATTCATAGAATACCAGTTGCAAGGTAGACTGGACATGTAATGCGCGCAAGTCAGTTTGCGCGAATTATTTGGACGTGTAAACGGCCACCGTCGCATTCGAGAGAAAAGTACTCGAAAGGAATTTCCAGGATTCTCGGAAGACGAGACCTCGAGCGGAGAAGAGACGGCTTTGTAATCGATCGTGATCGATCGCGTGCCTGGACGGATCTTGCTCCCCTTCGACTTGTTCTCCCCCCTCTAACCACCCACCATTTCGTTCCGATTTTCCGTAATCCTATTGTAACGAAAAGACTGGGAACGCAGGTCGACCAACTTTTTGGTCGCGTTCACTTCGTGAATGTATACCGTAATCGAAATATTTTCACAGACACGCGCGCATCTATCGTCAAACTTTCGGATTACACGTTGTACCTCGAACAGAGAAACCGTCCCCGTGGCATTGTTGGACGACGCGTGCCTAGGAAGGCAATATTTTTGGTACCGATTTCTTTTAACGCTAGAACTACTAGCATTGAATATATGATGAGTTAAATTGTGTAATATATACTGCAATATAACTCAGTATACTACAATATAAAGTGTATAAGAAATTAGAGGTTAACATAAATTCTGATGAAAGTATCTCTAGGATTTAAATAATTGTAAAATACAACATCGGGAATCCGTTGTTTTTATGGGTTTGGTAGTTCTAGCGTAACAAGGTGAGTAGTACTGTACAGAATGCATAGTCAGCCAAGAAAGTTGAGGAAAAGAAATTCAGCGCCATAACCTAAAAAATTTTGTAAACATCGTTAAACCTGGTGAATGTACCAATTATAATTTGGGGCAGTTTTACAACCTCTGGTGTAGTACAGTCAATTTTTCTTCACAGTACTATGGACAAATGTAGACAATTGAAATATTTTCAACTCAAATTCTCTCAACCTTCAACTCGAGTTTGTTTTTCAGTGAGATCGATGACTCAAAATATACCAATAAACGTGTTCAAAAATTGTTTGCTGGGCAACACTTTCGTTCAGTTAAGTCCTCCCCCAGAGTCGCCAAATCTCATTGTAATAGAGCATCTATGCGAAATGTGTAGATTCTAAAAAGGAAATAAATATGAACGAATCCCACACTTCGAAACAGTATACTCACTTTTGACTCTCACTGTATATCTATCGGTAACGAATTCATCGTGCGCCAGGGTATCCCCGGCACGGTCGTTGGTAACGCGTTGGCAAATTAATTCAATCAATTAATAGGCGCTTAAGCGAACGCGCGCGGCGCAGCGCGACACGAAACGGCGAGTAACGCCCGTGCCCACGGTGGCACGGGTGCTATCCGAGCCACCCACGCGAAACGATGCCCTGTGGTTCGCACCTACGCGCAGACACTCGTGCAACCACGCGTCGTTGTACATACCTATATCTACCTACTCCGCAGCCGCCGCCACCGCCGCGTTTCAAGAGCCAATCGATACACACCCCGCGCTGCCATCCACCGCCGACCGCCATTTTATATCGCGGCAAGCCCTTTTTTCACCTCCCCTACAAGCCCCTCCATCGTATGTATTCAGAACCGTTTAAAATCCAAAAGAACGTCCTCTGATCCGTTATAATCGTCATCCTTTTTCTATTTCTCGACAAAGACTGGCCATTCCTAACAGTTCCGGGATATCAGCAAATACAAACTGGAGGATATGTATTAGTTTCTTAGACTGTTTTTTTTTTTTTTTGATTTTCCACGCCCACGGATATCCACACGATGCATCGACGACGGTGGTCGACAGGAAACAGGTAAACACGCGTTGTGTGCAACGGCAAGAAAACACGGAAACGGGCGAGGAAAAGTGCGCGCGAGCGCGTCGACAGGGAGAGAACTTGTACACACGGGGGCGTACAGATGGAGGGAGTGAGAGGAGGAATCGTGTTCCACGGCGGGCGCAACGCAATCTAAACGAGCGATCGGGATCGGATCGAGATCTGATAATCGAGTTGTTGGCACCTGTGGCAGCGGACATAATTAATGTCGACTAGGTGCTGCTACCGACCGTCCCCACCCCTCCATCCTTGTGCTCGCCCTGCTCGTTAATTCCCGGCGGGACATTACCGAGCAAATTAGGCGAGAACCGGGTATCCCTGCGCTCGTTTCCGCGCCGACGCCGCCGACTAGTCGCTCTCTCGGCTCGCTCTGTCTCTCTTTCGCTGTCCCCCGACCACGCTGGTTTTTTCGCCATCCGTTCGGCCGCGAAACACTGGGCGAAGGAAGGAGGAACGACGCGGCGCGTATCGGGCCAGGAAATGGGCGTATCGCGGCTCGGTTGCTCGAGAGACTCGCGGAACGGGGCAGAAGTGGCCGAAGAAACGTGTAGGAAACAGGAGAAAGAATGCCAGAGAAGGGCCAGAAATGTTCATCTCTCGGTTTTTCCTTCGGTTCGTTCACCTGTCCTCCTATCTGTCTGGTTCTCTTTCTCTGTGTCTAGAAATTAGCGATTTAACCGTTGCGGGACGGTGCCTGGGTCCATTTGACTCGAGTTTTTAAGACAGCTCCGTAGAACGCTTCGACGTGGAAATCGAATTTAAAGTTGGTGTTGTTCGTATTGAGTTGTATACAACCAAAAAAAAAGTCTCCAGCTGGACCAGCACTTAGAATAACGGACGTAGATTCTTCGATTTCTCAGTCCCACGAATCTTCTCGAACGCATGCTCGTTTCCTTACCTTTGGCCCGCGAATCCGTGCCTCCGGGAATCGTAGTTCCGCGGTCAGCCCCTACCACCCCACCATGTTCTTCGCCTTTCCAACGGACTCCATCCCCTAATCGCGTGGTTAGCTTCGAGGATCGCGTGATGATGCCCTTAAACGCCGGTATCCTGTTCCTCGGTTAACCGAACGGATCCGTGAACATTCCGCTTAAACACGCGGCGCTCCGAGCTGGGTTCAAGCCGCGATGGATCCTCGTAATACACCAACCAGCAACAATTTCCCAAACGAATCCGGTTCCTTACCGTTCTGTAGTATACCTGTGCGAGGAAACCGTTTCGAAGATAATAATTCTTGGTCATGGAGTCGCGCGAACACGACCATTTCAAATCGACTTTCCTTCGAGCCAACATCTTCATTTTCACTGAATAAAACCAATAGAGAAGCTGTAGGTACACGATTATTGTCCGACTTGTTCTACACGATTATTGTCCAGGCGTTATGAGAGTATGCCTGTAGAGCGCATAATTTGTTATCTGAAGCATTTCTTCCTACACGATTATTGTCCCAGTGTTGATCCGAGTTAAGGACAATAATCGAGAAGAGCCTGTATACAGAAGTCTACAGGACAAACGGAAATGTTGGATATTCAATAATGCCTGAAGATATACCAAAGTTTACAACTATACAGAAAGTTTAATAAAATTTTCGGGACAATAATCGAGAGAAGCCTGTAGATTGACATTGTCGAAAAACTGGGGATCTTGCGTAAAACAGGAAAAGGAATGTATAAGAAGGGATAAAACGAACGAGCGTGTAGGCTCGGTACAAGAGATTTATTAGGGTTTATTTACAAGGGAGTAGCTTGCACAGCGATAGGTACGCGTCTTCACAACACAAGCATCAACGATATAACGCTCTAATCTAAGGCTAACCGCCTCCGCGGCGATACTGATCGTCGATTCAAGCTACCGTGAGAAACGCGCAAAGCGCGACACGATCGGTCCACTTTGCTACATCTTTGTCGTTCTTTCTTGTCCAAACGACCACCCCAACTTCGGTGCACGTACAACGCACATATATGTACTTATAACCAATCAGAAATTCTTACCCCCAATCCGTGTCGTCGCTTTGCGTCTATCCCACGTTCAGAGTACGGAGTCGAAACATAAATAACGATAACGATAACGATAATTCATGATACGGAAATATACAACTTATGTTACACGAACGAAGTCGATGATATTACCTAAGACCTGTAAATCCATATCTCCATACCTCTATATGTACAATTAGACCGCGGCCGTGCAACGTTGTTGTGTCTGGTCGAGAATCCATTACGTGTCGAGGACCGTAACGTGCACGGCGATTCTCTTCTTTCCAACTGCGATCTGGTTCCGCGATACCTTGTCGCCCCACCACCGGTACAGGCAGTATTCGGTTCGAGCGATCGAGTATATTCCGAATTTTGCACGGAAACCATCAACGAACCCGACGAGGTCACACCGGGTGTTCACGAGCGACGTTAGACAATCCGATCCTCGTGATGACAACGTCGATAACGCGAGCTACACTCGGGGGTCACGTCGTCTATACTGGCATGCGACTATTCCACTTTGGGATGGCAAATGGGGTGTCCTTTTCGATAATTTTTACCATATCGTCGAGAGGTCGTCTAAAATCCAATCGACCCGTCCAAAGTCGGACTTGACCCCCTGTCACGGTGTGCCCCTGGTGAAATAAGAATCCAAGAAACAAAAAAAAATATCGGGTATCGAATGTGAACGAGGAGGAGAAATAGGAGGCGCAATGAAACGCCCGAAAATGGTCCCGAGATTCTCGAGCCACGCGACAACGCGAACAATACCGACCGATGAACGATCGAGAGGAAACGGCCGGGACGCGACGACCACTACGAGGGCGAGAGATCCTGAACGTCTCTGCCTAAGCTGTCGGTGGGCGACGGTGTCGCGCGTCTCGCGGGCGACAACGACGACCCGACAGGTGTGGAGGATTTCGGCGCTGCGGCGGGTGTCGTGTGATAAGGGGAGAATCGATGGTGCGCCAACGCGAGGGCGGATGGATAAAGAGGTCTTGGCGCGGCTGGACTCGTCGTGCCTGGATTCTGTGAGCTGGAACCGGCCAACTGTTGTTGCTGTTGTTGTTGCTGCTGTTGCTGTTGATGGGCCGCAGCGAACAACGTCGGCCCGATCGACGATGCCCACCATAGATGGCCCAACTGTTGTTGCTGTTGCTGCTGATGTTGTTGCTGCTGATGGCTGGTACCGGCTGGCGACGCGCCCGGATAAACCAGAGCAGGACCGACGAGCTGAGCGTACGGACTCACCGCGACCGCTGCCGCGGCTCTCAGCAGCATCTGCGATCTGGCCGCCCAAAGTGCCTTCTCCTCGAGGCTCAGATTGCTCACCGCGCCCGCCTGAAGCTGATCCATCTCGAACGGAAGTCGATGGGGAAACCTCAGCGTCTGCTGTTCCGCCAGCATCGACTCCATCGTTTCCCTGAAAGGGAAGCTGCTCGATTATGCATTTTTTTCCTCGAGCAGTAAAACCGTGGCAGAGCTCTCTTGGAGACAGACAGACTCGCGTGTGTTCGTATTTCGGACGAACAGTGTGTGTAATAATTTGAAAGATTTACCTCTCGAAATCGGTGAGTCGCGACGAGTCACGGAATCCCTTTGCGAACGGATTGCTGTCGATCTTCAGCTTGGTGATCTGCAAACAGAAAGAACACACTGGTCGAGTTGTGGGGAGAGAGAGAGAGAGAGAGAGAGAGAGAGAGAGAGAGAGAGAGAGAGAGGTTAGTCGGATGGGAGAATTGTGTTCCCGTGGTTCCCGTTCTGTTTGTCCGCCATTGCGAATTCTCTGATCTCATTACCGACGCAGTGGTGGCTTCACTTGGAAATTACGTCACCGAACGGCAACGACGCGTGGCGGAAAACGGCCCCCACACCTCTTCCCCCGGCTGTTTCGATACGGTTCGTTCCATCGATCGAGAGTCAACGGCTCGTAAAATTAGAAGAAGGCGGGAAAACGATTCGTCGTTTTGCGAGGAGGGGGATTCCCCCGAGGGAAGGGGGGGGGGGAGAACCGGAGACTAGCCGAACGATATCTCGATCGATTCGTTCGATGCATCCGACTAATTTAGTTCGTATGTTGCTCGTTGTTCGAAACTGAGCGCTTCGCCCGTTGCGCGGCGCAGCGTATGGAAGCTAAAGGAAATCCAGCCTAAGTCGCGTCCACACGGCCCTGAGACGGGGCGTTTCGCGTTACCCCAACGACGGGCCACCCACGACGCGGCGGATGCACAGGTGGCCCCGATCAAACTGTGTCACGCGTTCAATTAGCCGGGTGACAAGATCCTTTTTCCTGTTCGCTTCCGCAAACCCCTCGAGGACCGTTGTTCCTCGTCTCCCTTCGCCCCTAAACAGATTCCTCTACTCTCCACCGACGAATAGAATCAACAATCACGACCTTCGAACGTCAGAGGAATTGGAAACGTTTAGCGATTAGATTCGTCGTTATTGGCCCATCGTGATTCGGGACAGCGCCCAAACGTGTGGCGATCACGATGATTTCCGGAAGGTCGTTTCATCGCAGAAGCAAAACTCCAAGAGAAACAGAGAGAGAGAGAGAGAGAGAGAGAGAGAGACTAAGAGATGAGGAGCGTTTATTTGTTCGGTAAAGGGAGCCGCTCCTCTGAAAAGCCGGGATGGAGAGGTTAGAAGAGGGGAAAAAAGAGGGACGACACAGAGTCGGTGTCAAGTGGGTGGTCCAATTACCCTACGGTTTCGCGCTCACGAGCAGCACGTGCAGCCTGGTAATAAGACTCTTTCCTTCAAAGCCGTGGCTAAGCCGCGCTAAGCCTGGAGCTGCCTCGGTTTTAGTTACGATTCCGCTGACATCATTAGCCAAACATCTGGCCCACCTCCGCCGTCAGCGTCGTCGTCGTCGTCGTCGTCGTCGTCGTACTCCTCCACCTTCTCCTCCTCCTCTTCGTCCTTCTCGTCGTCTAGGTACTTCACGTCGTTCCCGTTCCGTTCCATTCCATTCCGTTCCGTTCCCCTTTTCCATTCTGTTCCGTTCAGCGAGCTTCCCCCCCGTCCCCCCAACGTTTGCCCGGCGTTCCGGCTCGTTCGCCTCTTCTCGTCGTTTTACGATCACCCCACACTACCGGCCGAGCTAATATCTCGCGGCCGTCCGGCTGTTTCAGACGACAGACCCGTGGTGGCCACTGTGACTTCCTCTTTGATATCGTGAGTTTCCTTTTAACAGAATGCAACTCTGGTGGTTCGGTTACGTATCTATCGTCGAGCATCGCCAGCGACGAGCCACGATTAATTTAGGAACTCGACGCGTTCATCTTCTCGTTCCGGGACAGTTCGAGAGAAAGGTTAGTGGCCTGTTTTTTTCTCAACCGATTGCGTTTGCGTCGAAAGTCTTTCACCGACGTTTCAAACGGGGCAGCGAGAGAATTGAAAGGAAGGGGGGGGGGCGTACGGGTAACGGAACGGTCGAACCGCGAAGAAGTTATACGATTCCGTTGACACGGCTCGACCAAACGGTTGGACCGGTTCCCAGACCGATTTACAGCGTCCACGATGAACGCTCCCTGCGTCGTGCACTCGCCCCGTGATAAATTGGCTCGCGAGCCGCGGCTCTTTTCTCTCGGTCGATGCCAAACCATCGTCGGGACGAATAAATCGTTCCCAGCCATCGCCGCGTCCCGCCAGAATATTTTACTCGGTGCTGCTCCGTCGAGGTTAGGATAGAGCCGATGTTCAAGAGACCGCGAGTGTAAGAAATAATGTCAGATTTTTGTCGTGTCGGTTGCGCAGAAGACGGAAGCACGACGCCCCGGCTTTCGAACGAAGTATCCGAGTTCGTTTACCCCTTTATGCGTATTACGACGCAATTGTGCATACATATGTGTACACTCGGAACAAATCATCGATAAGCACCACCATGCTACAGGCTTACCGTGATTCCGAACGGAAGAAAGAATAGAAAGGGAGTGTTTCGTGGGGCCATCGTCACGCGAAATCGTGAGATTTTGTCGGCAAGGTCTCGGGACACACATGGGGGGGGGGGGATAATTTTCTGCCGGATCGGACAAAGGCGCGCAGCCGTGTGCCTAAGGACGGATAAGCGTCCGTCGATCGAAGGACAGGTAGCCAATTACCGTCCGTCGCGCAACTGCGCGATCTCGGCGACGATGAAAATTGAGAGAATTTGCGAACGCGGCGGTGGCGGACGGAGCTACTCTCTCTTTGTCTCTCTCACGGGACAGATCGGTTTCTCCAGACTCGAGGGAAGAATTTCCGACGCTCTGGACACACGGTGTGTTTCTCTTCATGCCTTCACGGTTCGCGTGCCTCAGTTCGCGCACGCCAATACCCACCATGGACGTACGCGCAGTTTCGAGTCGAGAGAACTTCCCGGAACACACGGAAAGATCACAAGATGATATCAACCGGCCCATCCGGATCGAACGGTTCGTCATATATGTAAGTATTATATTTCAATTTCACGACTGGTCAGCATCGAAAAAGAAAGGGGACACAGTGCGTCTTCTCCTCGGTTAGCCCTGTCCCCCGCGGATGCTTCGCCGAGCAAAATGAAACTGTGGTGGGTAATTGAAAGGGATGCTTTCGCACCCGTCTCGCTGCTAATAATAGATTTAATAGAGACGCGCGGGCGCTCATCGGAGCAGGGGTCGCGCTCGGTTCGGTTCGGTTCGGTTCGCGGCACAATTTAGTGCCCGTTGCCGTTGTCATGCTCGCACCCACGGCTATTGCTCTCGATCAAAAGTACAAAATAATATTTTTGTTCGTATTCATTAAATCATTTAGCAACGAAAGGGTTAACTTCGATTTATTCCAAGTTACCTTGTATCCGAAACATTTCTCACTGAAATCATTGGTTACGCAGTATCGAAGCAATGTTCCCAGTTACTCCGCCCAGTATACAACGCCGTGTCGGACGAATCGTTCACTTTCGATCGATCGAGGAGTCGCCGGAAGAGATCGCGAAAAGGATATTCGTTCTCTCGATTGGCTCGGTTCCGTCGTCGCGCGTACCGATCCCTCTGCGGGGCTCTCGCCTCTATCTCGTTCGAACGCGATTATTTATGTTTTCTTTCATTCGTGCACGCCGACGCCGTCGCCCGCAGCCACTAAAACCATCGACTCCCTCCTCCGCCTCTCTTCTCCACCTTCTTTTGCTTCTGCTTCTGCTTCTGCTCTCGCTCGACGCCTACTCGACGCCTATCCTCTCCTCCCTCTTGGACCTCCTTTCTTCTTCTCCGCCGCGATGTTGTCTCCGTCGTCCGATTCGTTGTCTCCACCCCCGTCCGTCATCTCTTTCTTAGTTTTCTCCGGAACTCACGAAACGTGAAACGACTTAGCAGACAGTTGCCCCTGTTTCAACGCGACGGACCAGCTAATTGGGCCCCGTGTATAAGAGGCGCGAAGTTATGCATAAAGATAACGAGCCGTGATTTATTACCGCGGGAAATTTTCCGGCGCGATGATCGTGATTACGATTACCAACCCCGGCAATTATTCTACTCGAGACGCCGCGGCGTCGTCTCGGGACGGTTTTCGAACGATACACCCGGAACCGTTTTGTTCTCGTCCGATTGACAGAGAAAAAAATTAAATATTTCATAAACTAATGGCCATACACGGCGGAAAGAAATATCATTGGCTTTTGAATTCCAAGTAAATTTAATCGAAAAAAGCTCAAGTCACCTGGTGCAATTTGAAAAAAGTTATTTCGTTTTAAAGGGTGTCGCGAAGAAACTTCGTTTCACCGTATCAGCGACGAAGGGCAATCAGAAACAGAGCCGGAATCGCATCACTGCGAATGTTCCCTAACGATCTCATGGGAAAGACACGCGCTTGTCGTTTGTCGCGCCTGCTTCGGCGTACGAGCGCGGCCAGATGAAATCCGCACACAATCCCTTTCAAAGACGTTGGCACCATTCCAGATCTTTCCTTCCGCTCCGACGAGCGTGAGCATCAAACTCCGACAACGTTGAAACAATGTTGGCCGCGAGATCGAGTTAATCGTTTTCCCATTCCACCCCCACTGTGCCCCCCCATTTATTCTATGGGTTGACACGCGACCTCAAACGGAGTTTCGCTGAATGTGATATATGAGGGGAGTGGGCGGAGAGAAAAATATTAAACTCATGTATCTAACTCTCATGTTATTGTTGTTGTTGTTATTATTATTATTCGGAAGGAAGAAATTACCGTTGGTGAACTTACTAGAGTACTAAAAAAAATGTTTAAAATACTAATGGTGGTCACACTGGTGGGGAGAGCCGGGGAGAGCCGGGGAGAGCCGGGGAGAGCCGAGGAGAGCCGGAGAAGGTGTCATAGGCTGGCGATAAGGAGCTGGCAGAACGGATGAAGGAATAGCTGCTTGCTGCTGCTGCGGCGGCGGCGAGTCGAGCGAGGTCGTAGAAAAGAAGGACGCGGCAGTTAGAGTTATGAATTATAACGTGCGGTGCGAGAGCGAGAAAGACGAATCGAGACGGTCTCGGAGGTTGTTACGAGAGAAGCTCGCCGGGCAGAGACAACAGGAAGGACAAAAAGCATCCGCGACGATACGTAGTAGCTCGCGCCCCAGAAGGAAGAAGGAGAAAAAAAAACGGTTGGTCCACGCTAAACGAGCGCATCCCTCGAAGAAGACGACGAGGACCGAGACGACTGTGAGATGGAGGACGACTCAACACCGAGTGCGAACCGCGACGAATCAGGAGATTCCGGTGTTCTTTTTCGAAACCGCGGAGAAAAATTCATCGTGCCCCACGTCTCACCATTCCCGCAGTAATCTTCGATTTGATAGTTACCTACCTATATACGTTGCTTCGCGTTTCGATTTACCTTTTACGGTCAAACCCTTCGAGCGCGATGGTGAACGTTTGTTCACCGATAATCCACGTAATTCTTTGTTTACGTCTCCGGATAGTAAACATTCTTGGGGTTAGATTGTTATTATTGAATAATTTGATTAAACACACGTCGAATGAATTTCGAAAATTGATTATCTCAATCATCAGTGTTGTACCACCAGTTCAAAAACACCTGGCTACAACTTCAACGTTAAATATCTCCTAAACTAACAGTCATACACGGCTGAAACAAATACCATTCCCTTCAGAATTCCAAGCACTATCCCTCTGATAAACCCACATGTGGGGACTTCTGTTTGCAAGTTCACCAGGCGTCTGGGTATCCTGCACCTCTCAACGTCAGGCCCGCTGGTTAACCGGAATACGTCGAACGCTTCAACCCCGAATAATCCCGAAGAAACCCAAAGGAAGGAAGGAAAAGTCGCGTGAACAGAAGACAAGGAAAAGCAGTGGGTATGGGAGGGCCTGGATAAAAAGAACGAGTTCGAAGGAAACGGGGAGGTAGCAAGCCGCCGACTCTGGGATAATTGCCGGGGCATCTCTTCGCACCTCATCATCGTCATCAACACAGTCCACGTTCGTTCTCTCGCGGTTGTCGCGGCTACGACGAAGGGTGGGACGACTGGTCCTCCCCCTCTGGACCACCCGTTAGCGCGCTCTTTGAAGACGCCAGTGTCGATCGAGCTTCGGTTTTACTCTTCATCGAAGACCTTCTGTTCCCCTTGCGGAATCGCAAAAGAAGAAACGACCGTTTCTCTGATCGTGCATCCCTTGATCCTTCTTTTGTCTACGGTCGCGTTTCCCTCGTCGCAGCCTCGCCACGAGTACAAACGAGTCGATTTTCTCGGACAAAGAAGCGCGAAAAGGATTCTTGGCCGTCGCCCCGTACGATGGATGGCCGGGAGAGTCCGTCGGAAAATCGGGGGCTACACCGTCGCTGCAAAGACGCGCGGCATCGCGACTTGCCGAACGGCGACGGAGCGCGGGTTGGACCACACACGTGGTCGCGAGTCGTCTCCTAAACGACTATCGTAAAATACGATAATGCTCGGTCGGTATTCGCGCTCCGAAACCAGGAATCCGAACCACCAAGCGCCCAAGAAGAGGAATCGTCGCATGGGGCTAAATCAACCGCGAGACTTCGTTTGCTAAATCGCGCACAGGCTAACGGGGTTAAAAGCGTATCAGTATTCCAAACTATTAACACATTCGGTACGTGTGGGGACTGTAGTTCCCAAGATGGGCGAATCACGCGGTTGTTTGGGAACTACAGACTACGCTCGATTGTAGGGAGAAATGTTTCAGACCGACGTAAATTCGTTTCTTTCCCGAAGATGGAATGGATTCCTTCCTCGGCAATAAAGTATGCGCTTGACAGGTTCAAGAAATTAGTCAAATTCTAAATTTTCAAAAGTTTTTCATGTTTATCCACCGATCGGTAGTTCTAGTGTTAAAGATTTACCTAAACAAAAAATCCCTCGGCTGTACGGGTGTTATAGTTTCCATAAAAGAATGTGATGAAAAACATTTTCTATTATTGTCTTTTGGAATACTTATAATGACATATTGGCACTAAAAACATGGCAGAAAAAAGAAAAATTCAGTTCTCCACGGCTTGAAGTCGGGAAACGATTACAGCCCTCTTCGAATGTGTTAAACAGTTGATCGTCGCCGGAACGAGACAGGAGAGAAGAAAGTTTGCGTCCATGAAGAGAGAAACGTTTGTCCGAGGGGCCCGGAAATGATGAGCTACCGAGAAACAAGGGAGAACCAGTCCCAGAGGGACCACGCGACAAGAAAAATGGAAAAACAAGTAACGGAAGAGGATGAAAGAAAGGGGGAAGAGTAACATGGGGGTAGGCGTGTGGAGCGTGCAAATGATTGGAAGTAGAAAACGGTAGACGAAAGACACTTACGAGTTGATTCTGATAGGCGGTGACAGCGGTGAATATGGCCTCCGGGAATACGAAGGTCTTGTGAGGCTCCTTCTCGAGGTCGGTTATCGGCTTGGCGTTCCCCGAGTCCGGTCGCTTCACCAGGTGGATCCTCGGTTGGTACTTGTGCATCGAATTCAACACCAGCTGCAAATCGTTCGGCGATTTATTAGAGGATATAAAACGCCTGGTCGATGCCTACTCCTTCTCCGAGGTTAGGGCGAGGGATCCGTTCGCAAAAATAAACCGTACGCAAACGGTCGGAACGACCGATCACCGAATAACAGAACACGCGAGAGCAACGATCGTTCGACCTTTTCGTTCGCGTACACGCGCGAGAGAGGATCGTATCTCTGCTGGTGGAAAAAGCATATACGAATCAGAAGCATTCGAATTAGGTGGTTCGACGATAACCGCATTCCCCGTGGCTAAACCATTCAAAAGAATCACTTTGCCCTTCGTCTGGCAGCGTGTATAACACCCTGAATACCAAATGAGCACCGTGAAGAGAGAACCCCGCGCCGCTGCCTGGACCCGAATCGGAGTTCCTATTTACGTCAGTCATCCGATGAATTAAGGACCCTGGGCTGCCGTACAGCCTTGGAACCTCCCCTCCTCCCCTGTCATTGTGCCACAAGAAGAAGAAATACCCAGGAGAGACTCACGACAGCGCTACCAACAACCAGACGATCCCGGTGAACACAGGAGAACGCGAATCGATTCGAATCCTCGATGAATTGAACAAAGAAAGTCCTACGAATTTTTCCGAATTTCCTACGAAAATTACGAGGCGAAAGATCGAAAGAAAGTACGTAAGTCACTAAGAAGCAAACTCGGCTTCCATTCAGGGAAAAAGCGGCGTAAAGGAAGTGTTCTACCACTTGGTAAATTTATTCGATGTATCGAAATAAATGTTAAATCGAATGTTAATTTGGCAGAAAGGTTATAGTAGGATAAGGGGGTCAAAAGTGCCCTTAGACCGATTTTGATTTTTAATATACCATTCGATAGCTTGTCAACAAGAAATAGTCCGTGCTATATATCAACCGTATATCTCGATCAGGAGGGTAGTAATAGGGAAAATTCGGATTACTGGTTTTTCCTCTGTTTTCCCTCTTTCATGACGCGCAAAAATTCTGTAAAAAATCTGATAGGCGCCTGTTGGAGATTTCCAAATACCAACAGGTAGGAGCATGGTAAGAGGCCCTTCTCCCACACGTCACATTTTATCCTAACGGAAGCCGAGTTTGCTAGCGAGGGTACATAGATAATGGTACTCACGTGACCGTGCCTGTCCATGTCATTATTTGTCAGCTTGACTTTCTCGAAGGAGACGACCTGCTTTCGTAGTTGTTCGCCCGTAAAAGGTGAATCCGGGTGTACGTATAGACGCGCCGGCGCCGGAGGATCGGCTTTGCCGGCCACCAACCAGGAACTTCGGTGATATGCATACCGGTACCGTTTGTTGTCCACCGGCACGATGTCCATCAGTACAGCGTAACGACTGTCCGCCTTCAGTCCGTTGAACGACACTCTGCACGTCGGGAACATTCGCCTGTGGAAGAAAGTATTCACACATACAAACACTGACGCGTAGAAACCCTCGGGAAAAAGGTACTAAATCCGAAGGAAAAGTGCTAAGTTTTCTCATGTGCTTGCGTTTTATTCCATAAAGGATAAAACTAACATCTGTGTGTTCGAATATCTCAGCAAAAATTTTTACAATAATGGTGCTTCGAAATTACGCTGTGTATCGGTGAACGGTAAGTGGTATTAAAATATTTCATTCTTCCACTTGGTTTTATTGTTGTAACGATCTTATAACGTGCCGAGAAGTGTTTGAATAGCGAAGAATATGTTTGCATTGGTTAGTGTCAATTTGATTCCGTGTGTGTGATATACAGTGAATTCCGTTTATTTGGGACAAAGCTCAAAGAACAATTTTAATTGAATGTGTTGTGTATGTATATATGTACTATGTATTGTGACAGCCGTTTAATCGGGCCAAAGGACGCTGGTCCCAACATATGTCCCAAATAATCAGAATCAACTGTATTAACCCTAGAACGACACCCTTCCATTTTTTGGCGTCGATAATACCGTGGAGTCGCGGGGTCCCAGAATAGAATTTTAATATTTAATATTTTCGAACTATTCTCCTTAAATTCTTCTTTAAACGCCAGAGAAAACAATAACTGCACAGTGTGATTTCTGTTAAAGAAAGAATAAAGGAAAGGTAAAGAAAAGTCGAATATTCCAATGTTTATTTTCATGTCTGTTGACAAGATTCAAATTTTTCGGGATCGCCGATAACGCCAGAGTGGCGTTCCAGGGTTACATTTATATTTCTTTGTGTTGTTATTTTTACTCGGAAGGAAGAAAGCACTATATCCATTGGTGAACGTGCCAAAACACTAGAAATCGTACAAAACATACTAGGTCCAGTACCAAAGTACTAGCCGATGGTCACACTGGTTCGGGACGATTTTAGGGTTAACGCTGTTGGTGCGCAGTGGGGCAAAGAGGGCAGCCGGTCGCGGTGGCGAGCAGTCGAGGGGAACGGGAAAGGGGGGTTAGTGAAGGGTTGGGGAGGGGGACAGAGGATGAGAGGCTGGCGCGAATGTTTTGCCTCGGAGGCCAAACATTAATACCGTGTCGGGCCCCCCGCTGCTCGACCACTAAAACGCGGGGACACCCGCCGATCTTATCTACGTCTTCTCCTCGGTCCTTGTCGACTCGGTATGCATTCATCCCGCCAGCGCCACGAGTGTGAGTAATGCTTTTATTTATCAAGCCGTCCTTTGTTAATGAATTGAACTCGGTGGTGAAGGTAGTGGTGGTGGTAGTTCCCCCTCCCCCCCACTCAAACTGCCTTCCCCTCGACCTACCCCCGCCGACCTCCAGAAAGACATAGTCAGAGCGAACAGTCTCTTATTTCCTTCGTGATACGCGCACCACAACGGAATTATTTCCTTCGACGCGCGCAAATTTGTTCAAATTTGCCGAAAAACCGTCGCGACTATACACCCACCGCCACCCTTCTTCCATAAACGTTGCGCGCCCGTGGGAAGGGAGGGCAAGGGAGGACGATCGAAGAACGGAAGGGGCTGGTCTCCGGTTCTGCCCTTTAAGTCTCTGCAAATAACAGACCGTGGAACGGAGAAAATTGCGAAAGAGGGGATGTATATCGTTTCGAGCGACCCCCCAGAAGAAGGGTGGTGGTGGCGAAGGGTCGCGGCGCACGAACGATCGAAGAAACTAGGGGGAGGGGAGGATTGCTAAGTTGACGGCCGAAGGGAGCGACGAGCATCGTCGCGACGCAGATCTAATTATTAACGCGCGACTAAGCGTGCAGCGGGCTAGCGGAACCCCTTCGGGAGACTGCGGGAGAGAGTACCACGGAGAAGGGAGAGAGAGAGAGAGAGAGAGAGAGAGAGAGATCTTGGATGTTACCGTCACCGCGTCGAGTCGTGGCGGGCAATTAGGTGCGCGTCCGCCGAGTCTTCCCTCTCTGTCTCTCTCTCTCTCTCTCTCTCTCGTTCCACCAGCCGCTCCCTTTCCGTTTCCATTTCCACCCCCTGGGTATATATGCGCGCTATCATCCCCATTTCTCTCTGTACGCGTACTCCGACGACGAGAATCGTCCTGTGGAACTTGAGGCCCCTTTCCCCTTTAGGGATCCGAAAAAATAGGGCTTGAAAACTGTTATGATTTCGATTTAAATTCGCGAAACAGTTATGCAGAATAGTTTATTGTGAATAATTGTTATGAAGAACCTAAATTTCAGACTGGTATCAGTTTCAGTTACGGTTCGTATATCAGTTCTATAAAACCGTTAGTTTTTAGGCTCTGTATAAGTTCCATGACAGTTATCGAAATAATAGAATTTTACGGTTATAGATTACTGTGTACATATAAGCATATTTTTTGCCAAGTAGGGTAAAATTTTGTTAAACGGTTAAAGATTTACATTAACGAACACTTTGAAAATATCACGAAACAATTGTATATGTACGTGTGCATATATGTTCACTTACACTTTCATAATAATTTTAACAAAATTTTGCTCGTACATAATAATCTGTACAGACTCCTCTCGATTATTGTCCCGAACTCGAATCCGCGCCGGGACAATAATCTTATAGGGAGAAATGGGGTCGAGGGTCAACTCGATCAGCGCCGCCCACCATGCAAGAATATTGAAACGGAAAATTTATTTATTTACTCGAATCGTAATAAATAAAGGCCAGGAATTTTTTTCCATATCTTCTATACTTTGTTTAACAAAGAGATGAGTAAATATTATCTTTTCTTTCGGATCACCAAAGAGGAAAGGGGCCTTAACTCCTGGGCTCCTCGATCCAGATATTTTTCGACGCGTTTCCATTGCAATTCTTTCGAAACAGTCTTTTGTTTCCACTGATCTAGATCTACGACTCAGTGGTCAGTATCGTTCGCGAAACAAGTAATTCAAGTTTATCTCGACAGGGGAAAAAATCGAGCCTCGATCCGCCACCGCGTGTTTCAAGGATCTGGTGTATATGTAACACATACATACTTTACACCCGGCATGAGACAGACCACGCTCGCTGTTGGCTCGCCACCGGTCCGACTAATTGACCGAGGCTCGATATAGCAATTTAACCGGTCGCCTGCCTGCCCACCGCGCTTCCTTCGTCGAACCTCTTTTTAACTCTCGCCTCGCGGTAATTGCTTCTTTTCGCGTCAGTTTTTTCACGATCGAATATTGAATTTTCGGCGTTGAGCTCTCTCCCGACCGTATTACGTGTGCGTGTGTGCGTGTACGCGAGGGAAGGAGAATCGATTGTTTCTCTCTACCTGTCAAATATAAATAACTGTTTCCTTCGAACGAAGTACACTATCTGGCGAAAGTATGGGACCAGAATTCTTGATTGTCCAGGATATAATATGAAATAGTGCTAACTATTTGTATAACTATTTTTATATAGAGTTGTCTTGTGCCACTGTTCGTATCGTTGTATTTAAAATCGTTGTAAAACTGTTGTGTATTGTTAAGTTACATTCGTACCAAAACTTGATAACATCTCTCCTCGTTCAATCCCATAATCAATAGAACAGAGTAATTCCTTATCTTCTTAAGATAGAATAAAAGTGACGAAATCAGTACATAAGTACAGAAATGATTTCCAATATCAGTTTCAGTGCAATTCGTGGAATCTTTGTGGAGCAATATTTTTCTCTTTCATTAATTAACCAGACCTGGTACCCATACTTATGGCCGTTAGTACAGAATCTGTTCTACGCACGAATGTGCATAGAACCGACGGAAACGTTCGATTCCCAATACTTTAACGTGATTTTCTTTTCTATTTTCCTCGGGATAATTTACAAATTGTTCATGAGAACATTTGGTAAATTAGTATAGCAAGTTGAAGTATTAATTTGTTAGGCATATTTCCGGTGATCCATGCCCTAGCGTTAAATACATTTTTATGTATATTATATCTGTTCGTGTTTATTCATATTTTTTTTTCGATCGGGAATCGTCCAGGAAAATAAACCATTAGTCTTACCGTCCGGTCTTCGTGATGATCATCTCGGTGCCCAGCTCGTTGAACTTGTCCCAGAGATCTTTCGTCTCCAGATGACAGACCACGTGTCTCAGCTCCTCGCAGTTGGAACGCTCCTGAAGGAGAGGATTGACGGGGGACGCGGCTTTCCCGCTGGTGCTTCCGGTGTCGTCCGTTTCCGGGTCGTCGTCCGCGGCGATCGACTCCTGAATCGGCGCGGAAGCGACCCGGGCTACGCCGGATACGCTCGGTTCCCTCTCTGAAACGCACGCAATCGGAAAACAAACGGTTTGAAAACTGTTTCTCCGTTTCGATAAATAGATCTTGTCGAAAATCGAAATTTCGCGCTCTTTCGGTTCGTACATGCCACACGGGAGAAAGGGGAACAAGCATAAACATAGAAATATAGACTGCGCGTCTCCCTGAAACGAGAAAACTCCCAGTAATGGGCGTAACGCTTGGACAATAATCGTGTAGATCGAGCCAAACGATAACCGAGAGGAGTTTATAGAAAGGCTGTGTTCACACCACGTTTACAGACTGCTTCCAAATTGTTTTCGATTGTTTTCTAGGCGGCCATATTAAATATATATTACGCTAAAAAATAAAATATAACCTTGCATTATTCTGGCATGACTTCTAATAGTAATATAGAAAGGCTGTGTTAATGTTCATACAGTGCTTCCAAATAATTTTCTAAGCGGCCATATTTTAATATGGCGGACAGTTGGAAGACGCGGTAGAAGACGAAAATGATTCTGCTAGGCGAGTAAACTTTATATCCTTACATCATTGCTTTAGGTCACAATTCCGCCTTCGTCTGACATCCATTCCTTTTCATTCCCTCTACTTCTCTATTTCCCAGACAACGAAAACTTCTCTATCGTGCCACGCGTCGTTAGAAAAATACAGGTTGATGACGCGAGGTCTAGGTATTACACGTCTACGATACACACGACGTCGACGACGAATGACGAGGCTCTTCAAGCCGCGCATCGTTTGTCGCGATCCTGTCTTTCACGGCTCGGTTTTTCCAACGACAGCCCCAGAAACTTGTTCTAAAATAGCAGGGCTGGTCGATTTCAGACCGAGTTTTGGGGGGGGGGGGCAGAGTTCCTCTCGCGCTAACGAGCCAAGGATTCGACCATTCGCGACGAAAACATATATCCCTGAAGGTGCACCGAAGGTGCTTATCCAGACATTGGAACGCGTAAAAAAAAAAAAAAAAAGAAGAAAAAAAATAGGGAACGATAAGAAGTTGCATTTGCGAATGAAGAGGAAAAACAGGGGGGATCGTTAATGGCCGATAAATGGATACGTAGATCGGGCGGTAATTAATTGCTGCACGATGTGTGGATCGAGCCGAGAGAAAACCCTCGTAGTTGCGTGCGGGTAATCTCAGTGGCTAGGTAGGCACATTGAAAAGGTTTCCAAGCTGCGTGGAACCGGTAAACGCAACGTAAATACAGAGAGAAAGATAGTCAAGAGGGACCGCTCAGCGGCGTCGAGAGTCCCCGGGGATGTTTTACGAGTAAAACCAGCACCGTGAAAGAAAATTGCCGTTATCGTCGGCGGTAATTCGTGGATAATGCCCCGGCTACGGGCGGCGCGCGGTCGTCGTCCCGCGAAACACGATCTATTCACGATACAACCGAGTCAACTTTGTCGTTAATTGCCTCTGCCCCCACGATCATTCGAATGGAGTTACGTAACCGAGACCACGAGAAAGAGAGAGTGTAACTCGTCAGGATACGTTCGCCACGTACGGCAGTCGTCGACAAACGTTTTCACGCGATCCATCATGTGTTTAACATTGCTCGATCTCATCCACGATGGATGTAAAATTGACAGAAACATTCGATCACATATTATCGACATGTAATGCTTAGGTTGAAAAATTTTTCTGGAATTTCTATCTACAGTGGGTCAGAGATATATTCTTACTTTCACGAACTTACACCTATTTTGGGTCGCCCTGTATAATAGGTGGGAGTAAATCGGAACGAATTTCACCCGGTTAATCGCTAGAATGGAAACTGAACGATATCTTTCTGGTGGGCGTTCGCGCCCGATTAGCTTTAAGCTCTAGTCAGCAGGTGTGCTCCCGCACACCTAACCCGGTAATTCGTAATTATCGCGAATAAATTAATAATAAATACCAGCCGTTTTAGCATGGCGATCCCCTAACGGTCTCTACGGTCTTAAACGTATTTCACTTAACGCGATTCCGTTCGCGCGTCACGCTTAAAATGTTACTTTCGCTCGTTAAAACGATTCTGCTCGCCGTATAGGCTCGAGATGAACAGAAGGGAAGGGCTTTTCTCGTTTTATACCGGTTGCTCCGTCGAGAATCCTCATCGCCGGTCGGTCCAGTGTCAACGTTGTTCTTTTTTTTTTTTTCGTACGTTATCCACACGTGAAACAGCATCAGCACCGAACCAGGAACAACTTAATCGATGGCGAATTAATGTGGACTGATGGTACCTAATTCCGCCATTCGTTGTATGTCACAAAGTCAGCATTGAAATCGAGCGATTATGGACTAGGAAAGTACGTGTGATTAGCAATTATAAAAAGGGACGTATTTTAGTGAATCTCGATGTAGCGTACAAATTTATTGGACTGGTACAATTTTACGAAAAAGGTAACTCTAACAATTCTATCAATGCCTGAGTATAAGTATAGAAGTATCTACTTAATTAGGCAGAAGGAATGTAATCGAGTCGAACGTTTTTCTGCATGAAAATAGCGTTTTTCTTTTATCGTGTATACGTGTTCTCCAACAACTAAGGTACATAGGATATTTTTTTAGTGATATTAATGTGTTAATTTACCCTCTGAAATATTGACATGCATTTATGAATCGCCCTATATACCTTCACTGTACAGACGCCTCTCGATTATCGTCCCGAACTCAGGTCCGCGCCAGGACAATAATCGTATAGGGAGAAGTGCTTCAGACCTTCGTTTCGTTTTTTGCCTGAAGTCTGAGCTTTGGCAACAAAGTATTCGCTTGACAGGTTCTACACCCCCCACCCTCCCCCAGTGGTGGGGATAATGCTTGGACAATAATCGAAAGAAGTCTGTATATTAGGGAAAGGGTCTTCTGCCACTTGTACCACAAATTAACATTCATTTTAACATTTTTTGAAGTACTTCAATTAAATTCACCAAGTGGCATAGAAGGAGGTCCTCTTACAAGGGAAGACACGGAAGTGTCCCCCTCCGATTTTCATGAAACTTCCTATGTCTGTTAAGCAGTCAACAATAAAGGATACGTATTTTTTTTATCGGCTAAGACGCGACTTTAAGAGGGTGGAACTTGGTGAAAACTTCCAATGGACAAGGTTCGCTGTTTTTTATACAGAATAATATGCTGCTAACAAATTATCCAAAATATAATTTGTATCGTAACTTCGAGGGGTGGTTTCACCCCTTAAACTCGCGTCTGAGCCGATAAAAAAATATACGCATCCCTCATGTTTGACTGCTTAACGGCCATAAAAAATTCCATCAAAAATCGGAGGAGAGCACTTCCGTGCGTTCCCTTGTTAGTAAATATATTTTCAAGTACTGAAAGAATTAGTTAAACCGAATATTAATTTGGCATAAATTTCAGTGACTCCCAAAACTAAACTGAGGCCCTTCTCCTACCTCGCTTAGCGGAAGCTGAGTTTGCACGTCGGCTAATTGGTACGTTACAGGGAAACAAGTCCCGTTCGCGAGCGAGCGCGGTACGTGTGGTCTCTGTCATCCGCGTATTTTTATTCGACACGGCGAACGGCGGTGTTAAACGACTGACGAAACGGATGACGAGTCGCCGGAACGAACCGGCGGGATGGCTGGCTGCCGCGTCTGCCGGCCAAGCTCCGACTTTCGGGGCAACTTTACGAGCGACCTCGTCAAGTGAGTTACGGGTTCCGTGGTGCGCGCCGCAACGCCAGCCGCCGACGGCCGCCCTGGATCAAAGACGCGCGCGAACCAGGGGACAGATTGAAACGCGTACGGTCCCACCGCGAATATCCTCCCACGATCTACGAGAAAACGACGCTACCTATCTCACTCCCTCTTTCACCCAGTCTTCTTCATTTCCTGTCTTTTCCTCTCATTTTGCCTTTTTCTTTCTTTTCCTCTCGTTTTACCTTTTCTTTCTCTCCTTTCAGTGTTCCATTTTCCTCCCCTTTTGCCTTTGCTTCGCGATCCAACTTTTTTCATAACTGTTCGTTACTTGATTGTTATCGAGATGGCACTTTGACATTTCTTCGTCAATTGCAACCGGATATATTTACATCTAATATGTGTTTCATAGCTGGGAAAGATTCTGTATAGATCGATGAAGAAAACGACGAAATTTTGTCTCGCGTAGGGATCATAATCGATCGGTTCATCGGTGATACAGGTAGATATATATATATATATACCTGAATCTCTGAGAATCTTCTGATTTCGAAGGGAACAGAGTTCGAATTTCGATCTCGATTTGGTTATCGGTTGAAATTATTATTATTAACCTTCTTTTCCCTACGTCTGGGTTAGACGACGTTGTGTGCACACGGTTATGTGGTGGGTAGATATCGGAAATCTCGAACGGAAAAACCTGAACGGTCAGCGAGGCGATTCACTATGGTTTGCGCGAAGCATTAAGTCGTTATCTGATTGCGACAGAGAGAAGCACTCCGCGATCGATCAATCTGTCGACAGGTAATTAAAAGAGGCACCTTGTTTGTTCGTAAAACGCAAATTAATCGGGCCGTGACGAGGTATGTTGTGTATATATATATATATATATATATATATATATATATGTACGTTTTCTTTGCATTTCCATCTGCGCGGTCGCTTGCGGGAAGATATTTAATACGTCGTCTTTATTAAGACAGATGATAAGAATAAACGGGAATAAGCTCCCATTGGTATACATAAGCGTCGATATCGAAATAGTTACGTAAAATGCCTATAAGTTTGCAACGGACGAATCGCATACTTTATAAAATTTTATAAATCGAATTTTTAAAAAGCTACGTATGCTAGATACCAACAAAAAATCTAGACAAGTACGACAAGAATTCGCAGTATTACGTATGTGGTTTGTAGGGTCTGGATTAGCCATTAACGAAATACAATAAAAGTTTGTGTTCGAAACTTCCTCGGCACTAAAAATTAAATATTTCATAAACTAATGACCATCTGCGGCTGAAACAACCATCATTCATTGCCGAATTCCAAGCTCCGATCATTGCGCCAAACTTCATTAAAAAGTCACCGTTACACCTGGGGACCTCTCCTTGTCAATGCCCAGAAGCCTTCGAACACTCATCGAGGATTTACTATATAACGATCCGGGAGAAAATTCCACGTGAATCTGAACGATCTCATGGTGGGCATAAATTACCAGTTCAAACAGTTGGAGACAATGTATAAGAGTTTACAGAGGGGGAAGGAAGTCTTGTCGACAAAATGTCGAGACAGTTTTTTGAAACGAGACGAGAAGGCTTACCCGGAAGTCACGAACAATGTCAACCGCGCGAAGACTGTCCCTCCTGTCCATTCTTTGTATGTACACGTAGCAAGTAGACGGTCGAGCAAATGGTCAGTGGAATGAGGCGATATGGTCCGTTCGTTCGATTTGTTCGTTCGTTCGCTACGGAATTACATCGTGCGCCGTTACTCGAGTAAAACTGATCAGAGGCCGTGCGAGTCAGATTGCAACTGCCTAGAAACTACAGAAAAATTACGGCGATGTCCTTTTCCGGCATGTATCGCGTCGTTGATTCCGCGAGTCGCTCGAACGACAGATTCATAGAAACGAAAACACATACACGGTAGGTAGGTACAGTAGACTCGCGTTAAAGTAGCGCACGTTAAAGTAATAGTAGTCGCCATCTGTTAGCAAAGTTCTGATCCGATTGGTCGATCGACCGAAACTGCCATGAGATCCTGCGTGCCTATCGGCTCACGTTAAAGTAGCGTTTCCAGGAAAAACCCGCCTCTAGAACCCCCCCGTCGCTACTTTAACGCGAGTCTACTGTATGTATGTAATGTACAATCAGTAGGTGTGCAGTTTGTGAATGCACGCTGATCATTTCCTAATTTATTTATAGCTTTGAGAATTTTTCCGACACTACCAGTAAAAGAAAAGTCTCCTACCAGGTATTAAATTTATTTCAAGTACAGAAATAAATGTTAAATTGAATGTTAATTTGACATAAATTTCAATAATTCCCAAAATTAAATGGGAAAAAGTGGCGTAAGAGAAAGCCCTCCTACCACTTGGTAAATTTATTTCAAGTACCGATATAAATGTTAAATTTAATGTTAATTTGACATAAATTTCAATAATTCCCGAGACCAAGTGATAGAAAGCCCTTCTCCTGAACTCGTTTTTCCCTAGCGAAAGCCGAGTTTGCTCGTCGGTGTACAATGGCAGGGGAACGAGGTTACGCGATGATCCGCGATAAAATCAAGCAGAGGAAGACGGAAACTCGGGAGGAAAGAAGTTGTCGAAATCACGAGATGGTATTGTTGGCCACGGTAGGATGTCGCTGGTGCCGCATACGCAGACTTGGGACATACAAATTGAAATACGAGGCGCGAATGACATTTGTTAGCGACTTCTCGTCACGCGGAATAGGTGCTCCCGTCAACCGTCGATACTGCCGCGAGCTTCTATAAGAAAGGTAAATGTCCCAATCACTGTCAGTGTCCTTAATACCGACACTTCTTTAATTTTACTTAACAAAATCGTAACGTATAAAAAATTTTGTACCAAAATTTTATTATCAAATTTGGAAACAAAGATACACGTACTTGTACATACCTGATATAGAAACGAAATTTCAGTGCAATTATTATATTTTCTATATTAGCGTATAAAAATCGTAAATTCGTATATAAACATCAGCAGTGTAGTCATTAATAATTGTACATCGTCACAGAGTGAGCTGTGCACAAGTATTTCTCTGTGAAATAAAAACGTTGCCGGTGACAATGTACTTTTTTCGAGGCCTGTGTAGCGAGAGAATCGAAAAAAGAATAATTCGCACGATCCAACTTAAACGTTGCCGGTGACAATGTACTTTTTTCGAGGCCTGTGTAGCGAGAGAATCGAAAAAAGAATCATTCGCAAAAGTATTATTCGAGGAGACAGGTAACGATCGAACGATAAAAATCGTGAACATTGTAACAGACGCAAAAAATAATTCGATATTTCCCTTTATCGTCGGACGCTTATCGCATCGTATCGAAGCGAGAAATCTTCAGGAACCGATCTGATGGCTCTTGAGAACCCGCGCGATACAAGACGAATAATTTAGATTCGGAAACACTGACGTCGAGAGTCGGTCGCGTCAACGATCGTTTCAGCGGTGAACTGGTCCAGGTGGAGGCGCCCACGAATTTCGATGTGGGTCGATGCGCGACGTGACGCAATGTATAACGTGTGCATGTATGTACAGTTTGGAGCTGCTGAGTTGCTCAGCCCCAACAAACGGCACATGGGGAAGAGGGATATTTCGCTGACCAATGGTAGCATTGTAAGACGCTACGTCATTGCTACGCCAGTACCACGTGATTACGCTGTTATCGTTCTGTCTCACTTGATCTCGTTTGTCCTGTTCTCTCCGAGGACTTTTCATAAGCTTCCAATACAGTGGACTCTAACTATATTGCCACTAAATATATTGCCAGGCGCGGTACTTCCCCTTCACGCGTGCTTTCAAGCGCACAAATTCGAACAGAAAAACGATCTAGCTTTTGTGCAGGCGCTAAGGTAACCATTATTAATGAGGTTAGTACAGTGATAGAGCTTGGAATTCCGAAGCCAATGATATTTCTTTCAGCCGCATACAATCATTAGTTTACGAAATATTTCATGTACAGGGCCTAGAAGCTTTCGAACACTCATCGATGATTCACTGTATTCCCTCGTTCGTCTGGTTATCTTCCAACCCCCCCCCCCCAGTGATCAATAACGTTTGTGCTCGGTGAACGGGACAAAATGTTCACTGAACGATTAGCAATTGTCGTGGATTACGTTTACGCGCATCGACAACGATCGACGTTATCCCTGCGGATCTTATCGATTGTAGATGTTGGAATAAAATCCGAGAGCAACGATTTCCTCTATCGAGGGTGTTCTCTCTGTGTTTTCGGTTTAGAACGGAGCTGGAAAGGCGGAAATAAATCGGCGGGAGCCGATTAAACGATCAACGATACGATTCGAAGGCGAGACGATAAGGGGTCGTTACGGTGGTTTCCGGTTATTTCGAGGCGTGTTCCTCTCCCTGAGTAGGTAGGCCTCTCCCCCCCCCCTACCCCTCCTCTGTTCCTCCATCTGGCTCGGAGTTAATCGATCCCGAGCCGATTCCAACCGGTCGTAACTTCTGGCACGGTCGACGCGGCGTGTCGTGGCTCCCCGCTTAACTAAGTCATTGGCTATTTATTACGGTTGACACTCCCGACGAAACCCTATACGCCGGCGTGAAATTTTTTTCGTCGCCGGTGGCCCCGACGTGGCCGGCGAACGAACGAGCTACCGTGTGTTCGTCGTTCGCCGCAGCCGCCAGCGACGACGTTGGGGGAACACCCGAAAACGTCTCTTTCGCATCGCGATTTCAATTCGACCGATGCGTGTCCGGGTGACAACCGGCCGAACGAACCACGTATACACGAACACCGACGAGCAAACATTGCTTCCTCTACGGGAGAAAGTGGGGTGGAATAAAAGTCTTTCTACCACTTAGTAAATTTATATCAAATACTGAAATTAATGGTAAATCAAATGTTGATTAGCTTAAATTTCAGTAACTCCCAAAACTGAATAGTAGGAGGCCCTTCCCTACGTCACTTTGACCTCTAACGGAAAAATAAATGTAGGGATAAAGTTCTCCTACCATTTGATAAAATTATTTCAAATACTGAAATTAATGTTAACCCGATTGGTCGTATCTCTCGGCATCTTAGTAACTATAAATCGATTGAATTGTACACTCCCCCCCCCCCCCCAGGTGTCGCCTCGTTAGCCATTTTTCACCTCTGCTAACGCGACCACATTATTGTGCACCGATCACTGTACATATTTTAACCGTCCCTTCATGACTGTTGGCGCAACTAATTTCACGTCTGTCATTCACGAATGTTCGATTTTCTTATTATTGTGAATTATTGTACAAAAACAGCTACACCCATTTACGCATAATGAATTAACAGGACACGGGAGGTGATGTCGCGCTACCGTAAACGTAAGACCGTGTTCACAAATGGGGGCGTACGAGGAACAGAGATGGATAAATTCATTATCCGATTAAAAGTTTCGAATAATAAAAGATATAAATATACTTCGCCATTCTGCGTCGATTAAACGTGGATATTCCAAATTTTTATAATCAAACGATACAGACTCCTCGATTATTGTCTGGCTTGTTCTACACGATTATTGTCCAGGCGTTATCCCCACCACTAGGGCGGGGAAAAGACGAATTTACGAAGCATTTCTCCCTACAAGATTATTGTCCCGGCGCGGACCCAAGTTCGGGACAATAATCGAGAGGAATCTGTACTCTTGAACTAGTAGACACTTGGCAAAGCAATTACTTAACACCAGGTTTACGGACACTTCTTATACTCCTATCTTGACAGACACGCGTCAATGAAACGACACATTTTCTTTAAAAAAGAACAACTTATTTAATACTCAATTTACAATGGCGTCAAACTGACGCGTATCCGTAAAGGTACGTACACCACACAGAGAATTTTAGAGAGTCCCGTAAACCTAGTGTTAAGTTCATTTAGAGGATGAGATATCGCTGCGTTTCACTATCATTCACTGTCATTCGAATAAAATCCGAGGGAAAGTGTTCCATCCTCGGTTAACGGAGTCACAAAGCTTTAGGAATTACCGATTGTATTTAACAAAATTTTCAACGCGTAACCGACCAAGCTGGCCCGACTCTGGTTCGCGAAGGGTGGGGGGGTTCGGTCGTAAGGGCGCGGAGGGGAGTAAGAGCGCGTGTCCAACACACGTGTGCACGCACACGACACGGAGAAAGAGAGAGAAAACAGAAAGATAGACAGAGAGAGTCTGCTGGTCGATTCATCCGCGCGCCGTTTACCCAAGTTTATTTGGGAACGACTGGGTCCGTTTCCGTGGGTGAATTGCACCGTGGCCAACCGTAAATTTCGTTCCCGCGTAGAATCTTCGTGGGCGATTATTCGCCGCGGGCGTCCAAGATACGCGGATGATGAAACCAAACACCTCGAGTCGAGTCTCGAGTCAGAATCCCGAGTCCCGAGTCGAGTCTCTATCGTTCGGACTGGACGTCTGGCTGGGCAAAAGAGGCAGAGAGAGAGAGGAGCAACGAACCACGGTCGTTTCCAGAATTCCGATGAGACACCTGGACTCGAAAAAAAGAAGCAACGTTGCCCCTTAAATCATTCATTAATAAACAAGATCCTTCGTTCTTCCTCCCCCTCCACTGTCCCCTCTTCTACATCCTGGTCCACACACCAAAAACCTCTCGAAACGATCGTTTTGTCTCGTCGATTCAAGGCTCTACCCCGACACGACGACACGTTTGCGGTTTCGCTCGATGTCGTTTCTCCAGAGTTTCGCGCTGCCACGCTGTTATCCGAGGAAACGGAGCAGAGGAGAGAAACACGGTCGAACTAACACACGCATACGAAATATCATCTCGAACAGAAGTATCGTTTTTGCCCGGTTTGAAATGGGAAAACGAAACCACCGGGCGTAGCGGCTCCCCATTATACGGGATCGGGGCAAAAACGAAAGCTCGTTTCACGGGTTAAACGGAAAAGCGTGAAAAAACCACACACACACACACACACACACACAGCCGTCGTCGACGTTTTATCTCGGTAACGAGCTCGCGGTGGAAAGTTTTCCGTCTCTCGACCACCCCCCAGTTTTCCATAACCCCTTGTATTGTCCTTCGTAATTCGAGACGTGCTTAATCTTTCGAATCCTATTACCGATCCCGGGTAACCATTAAGATTTCTCACCACTAACGAGAAGAACCGTAGTGGCGTCGATCTCCCGTTGGTTTTTCACGTGCCTCGTGGACATTTATCGTGAACGTGGCAAGAATATGGTAATCTAGATTGATATTCTTGTGAATCTTCTTCTAACTCTCTCTACGCCTAATCTTCTCGTGCATACATCCCTATCTCATATATATACAGTAATGTCTCGATGAGTGCAACGGACACAGCATCCGCTTCGGAGCATTCGTGACAAGGCGGAAAGGTTTTTAGCCCCTCATAATATTCGTTTCCTGCACGAACCGAGCCTCTGCTTAGCTTCCGTTTACTCTGTTTTCATTGGTCCCAGAGGGGAACCCCTTAGTACTAAGTATAACGCTGTTCGTGCCGCATTTATCGAGGAATCACTGTATACACTAAAGTAAGTTTCGTTTCTAAGGGCTCCGTGACGAAACGTAGTTCCCCAGTCGTATCAGTTCGTCTTCTTGGATCACTCATGTATCCTTTCAAGCATTATCTATAGAATGAGGCCGATCGAATCGAACGGAACTAATCGAGGTATATATGCTACACTCACCGTGTTGATGCAACTTCCCGCCGCCGACGGCCTGTTGCTGTAATTGTCGATGATGATGGGACTGCTGTTGCTGCTGCGACGCCGCTGTCTGAGACTGCTGCTGCTGCTGCTGTTGTTGTTGTTGCTGCTGCTGCTGCTGTTGTTGTTGTCGAGAATCTCGAGCCATAATGGCCGCGATACTAAAGTCGGTGGCGCACTGTCGGTTCGAATTGCAGTTGTTGTTCAGATTGTTCAAGAGGCTGCTGTTCGGCGACGGGCTGGAGCTCTCGTCGCCGTCATCCCGGGTACAACCGGGCGACAAACCGGCGGAAACCCCGGAGGCGGCGGTGCCCTCGGCCTGCATTTTTCGTCCAAGAAACAGATGTCGAGATTCCTCGTCGTCCTCTTCAGCGCTGCCGGCTCCTCCGCCGCCGCCGCCTCCTCCTCCGGCACCACCGCCTCCTCCACCGCTACCACCGCCACCCCCGAACGAAGACAGCGTCAATCCGTTTCTCTTCCTACCGGCGAGACCTCCTCGCGACTCCAGCAACATCACCTCACCTCCCCTCTGCCACTCCTCTCGTACCTGTGTGCCGTGCTTGCGCGTATATCTCGGTCGTTCTTTTCTGTCCCCCGGTTACGACTATTATCGAAGGTGGATGATGATCGGCGGTAGACTCGCGCGAGCCGCACGTGCGGGCCTCGGATCACTCTCGTGGACCGTCGTCAGTCTGTCGATGATCCTCCGGCCAGGAATCTTCGACATCCTAGCGGACGATATGTATATAGCACGCTAGACTTCGATAATCGTGGAAAGGACGAAATCGAATGGATTGTTGGCTTTGCCAGGATAGAACTCTGACAGCGAAACAGATACGACGCCCGCCACTGGCGGTTACGTCGAGCCTCGAGGTGCACGATGACGCGGGCGCATCGCGATCAACTTCGGCAACACCTCGCAAAATTTCCGTACAAACCAAGGATGTATATATATATATATGTATATATGTACGTGTATACAGCAAAACATACACGTAGTATCGTGCGGAAACACTTTGTCGACAATACACGGATCGTCGTTTTTCTTCGCACGGAACCGACGGGGCACTTTGTGTATCATCCGCGCGATCCCAAAGTCGGGAGAGGTCCACGACAATGCTGCGTAGTGCCAACGATCGTAGATCCGTCGAGAGAAACCTACCGGGGCTGGTACCACCGATTCTATTAAATCTTAACCGATTAGATATCCAGTAGCGCGCGCGCGCTCTCTATCCCGTGTATCGGTACCGAGATTGTGCGTGGAGCAAACGGTCCCCGCGGTCGAGCGGAGAGCACGGACAGAGCGAGAAACGAGAGAGCGACCGGTTGCCCGACAGACTGACCCGCGCCACCGGCGGTCGGCTCCTCGTTTCGGTCCCCACCCCCGGCGCTACACGGCGGCGGCGGCGGCGGCTCTCATCGGAGCTCGATCGTCCACGTCGCGAGCGAGCGAGCGAGGTGGGACGAACGAGGGAAACGGACGGAGAAACACATTGGGTTTAGACGGCCGAGGGGAGGTGTCGGGACGCCGGGGGGGAGAGAGCGCGCGCCACTCGACACGCAGTGGCAGGAGTGGCGGGGGCAGGAGGAGGGGGAAAAGACGGAGCGGTGGTGGCTCGGTGGGCGGATCCCTACGGTCTAAGCTCCGCCCGAACGATCAGCACCCGGCTCCTCCTCGCCCGCCTCTCTCACTCTCCTCCTAGGAATTCACCGAGAGAGTCCCGCGACCACCTTGTTACCGCTTCCGTACACACAGACACACGCACACACACACACACAATCTCTCCCTCTCTCACTTGTACACCTCGGTTCGTTCCGTCGCGTTTCCCTCGCGATCGCCCCAACCGGCAGCCAGCTGTCTTCCTACGCTGCGTACATACACACACATACTTACTGTACACCCGCGCGTATATGTATGTATACGGCTCCTGGTGGTGCGCTCGCTCACGGAGGATTACGTCTATGTTCGATTTGCCTTTCATGCCCGTCTCTCTTTCCTCGGTTTCCGTTCGTACCCGCGACGCTGATACTTTACCGATTCCGCTGGCAGCCTCCTCCTTCGTCGCTGCTAATGGTGGAATGGTAGTAGCAATACACACATACACACCGGTCACCGTGGCAAGTTTCTTTCCGCGATGGTGGTGATGGTGGTGGTAGTGACGATGGCGATGGCGGTGGTGGCGGTGGTAGCGGATACGTCGACGAAGGTGGTGGCGACTACTCCTGTGGTAGTGGTGGTGGTCGTCGCGGATCGTACGCGTCCTTCCCTCTCGCGGGTTCCCTCTTTCTCGCGGAGCACGTTCGTTTCTTCCTCGTTGGACGCACGTATAGTTCGATCGGACCGTCCCCCTTTTGCCCCGTCCAGGTTGTTTCTTTCGCCACGGTCGGCCTCCCGTTTCTCCTCGGGCTTCCCGATGCCCACGTCGGCGAACTCTGCGCGCAGTGGACGAGAAAGAGTACGTAGGTATATACGTACACCTACCACAAGGAAGGGTGGGTACGACATTATGGTTTGGTGCGCGGCATTCAGCCGTGGCAGCTGCCATTTTTTCGTACCGAGAGGAGGCAATTGCTGACAGGGAACGATATCCTCCTCCTCCTCCTCCCCCTCCGTGCAAACGCCGCCGCACAACCACCGCGCCCGCCACCGTTCCGCCCGCCATCGCGCTGTGTCCTCTATCCGTGTTCCTCTTGGATACCCTATTTTCAGTGTTTCAACCCGGCGGCAGGCGGCCCGTTTTCCTATCCTTGCGAACAAATTCTTCCCCATCTACGGAAAATCGACACCGAAGGTGCATGAATTCTTTTCATGAATTTCTCTACCTAGTAACTTCTTACTAATAAGTACACATTCCTGATGGTATCATTTGTTTATCCGTTCAGCGCCTTTAAATTCTGTTCTCCGTTAGATCTTTGTCCGTGGATGCACAGTAAATCATCCATGAGTGTTCGATGCCTTCCCGAGCACTGAACATTAAATATTTCCTAAACTAATTCAAAACTCTGTCACCATACTAAACCTAATTAAAACCCATCTCTACTTGCCAGTGCCGAAGCGTTTTCGAGCACTAATCGAGGATTTACTGTCTTTAGCTGTCTTTACTGTGTTCTAGCGACCGTAGAATCCACAATCGTGGGACCGAAACAAGATGCCCATCCACCCGCGAGAAACATCGCGAGCGATTAACAACGACGCGGGCCGGCGCGTTCGAAAATAAGAAGCTCCGTTCGCGGCGTGTCTGTTGCCTCTTCCCCGTGCAAAGACGTACGCGCGCCGCGAGCGGGGAAGGAAGACAGAGAGAAAGAGACCGGCAGATTGCTCCGGATATTATTATAATAAAGCAGGAAATTGCCTGTGCCCCGGCTAAATACGTAGGTAGCGATATATAACGTGGATCGCGCGCGATATCATCGGCCGGATTATTGTAATTATACCACAGTTTTAAGATCGATACAAAAAAACCAAAACACCTGGCCGCGATATTATTACGAGTTAGAAATTTCACGCGATTCAATTCCGTTATTATACCCCTTCTTATATTTTTCTCTTCGAGGGGAAGGCAAAACCGCTATCCATCTTGAAACGCCCCACGTTGCTCCTGTTCGCGACCCTCTTCGCGCCAGGTTGAGAAAAGTCTATGCACAGGGGCCCAACAGCTTCCCCGATGGCAGTAGTTTTGCCTCCGTTTACGTCGCGATTCGGTCCATTCGTCTCGTCCCCCCGACCCCTCCCTCCAGCCCCTCCCCCAGCATCGATCGATATGGGCCCGCCTGTAACCGTTTACGTGGCATGCAAACTCAGCGTTATAAATATCGGTGGCTGAACGGCTCTCGACGGCGACATCATCGTTCGGAATCGACGTGACGATCCCGAAAATAAAAAACATTCGGCACAGAGAACGCTGGGCGATCGACGCTGCAGCGATTTTCGTTTTCGGTACCACTGGTGGCTCGTGGGACCATGGGAGACAGAGAAAAGATGTCATTTTTCAAGAAACCGAAAAAAGTGTTGTCCTTCAACTTTTGATATTTCTCTGGTTGGTAGATCTATCTATTAAAGGATATTTTAAAATTAGATGGAAACAGAATAGCAATTAGATGAGTATGAATTTAGATATAGAATATTAGATGATAGAATAGCAAGTAGGAATTAGATGAAAATAGAAAATTTCTTAGCTTGTTATACACTTTTCACGCAGGGGTGCTATATGTAATTTGAAGTGATCGGCTGTGTCAAAGGAGAAACCGAGGCCGGGTGGAAACATAGCTTCCGGTCGTTCGGGACGTTTTTTCGACTGCGTCGCGGTTGTCTTCCAAACGAACAGCCTCGCGGACGGTTAACGGTCGATATTACGATAAAGTACAATCCGTCTGAATGCTCACGGTTCCAAAGAAAACCACTTCAAAGGTTCGCGCGTCCAAACAGAAAGCCTTCCACAGTTCCCCCACGACTTCCACGCAACCGACGCGACTTTATGTATCTTTAGACACCTATAGATACGCATGAATTTCTGTTCGACGCCTGATACGCTTAGTGGACGATATATTTAGTTGGTGAAAACACCGGTACACCTATCCGTACGTCTTTTCTTCTGATCTAACCATCGCTGGCAATGTTCTTTCTCAAAGTAACAGTTTTTTGTTTTTGCAAAAGTTTTTTAAAAATTTTTTTAAGAAAAAGTAAGAGTCATATTTCTGTAGCAATCTACTATTGTTAGATCGTGACAGTAATATAATTGTAGATGATTTTTTTAACAATATCGGGAAGTTTTTGATTTCTATGATCTCCGTTTTGTTATTTAAATTTAAAGATGAATATATATATATATATATTGATTCTAAAAATACTTTAATAAATGTTACATGAATAATATATTTGATTCTCTTTACGTTTTTCCTTAGCGTTACCGTATTGCCCCATATTCCCATTAAATTCGGTTGTATCGGTTCCGCAATGAAAAGCTCATCGGCCAAGTGGAGACGGTACACCGCGAGTCAATATACTTTTCCAGGCTGTCCATCGATACGATGGACCTCCCAATGGATCCAGAGGGGGGGTTCGGTTGGTTCGAGCCGATCGCGTCACGGGGTTGCCGTCTTCGTTTGGGGGGAGAGCCTGTAATCTGCTTAGCTCTGACGCTGATCCGGACAAATCGCCGCGCGGTTACGCGGCACTTATTCCTCGTCTTTCGTTCGCTCGCCACGAGCGCACCTTCTCTCTCTCTCTCTCTCTCTCTCTCTCTTTCTAGACGTTTTGTCGTACGAATCTGATCGATGACGTTGCCGATCTCCCTCGGAGTATCGAGACGAGAGTTTGCTCGTCACGGTTCGAGGATTTCACGGGTTTAAAAAGTGGGAGGTGGACGATCGGTCCGAGTTGTATCGAGTGGTATGATCGTTCGCCCTGTTGCGCTTCACGTTCCTTCCTTTCCGCTGGTTTACGTGGCGACCTCGCGAGACACGTGTCATTAAAACTATGCAATTTCGTAGTACAATTCCACGGTGGCGAAACTGCGGCTTGCCGCACACGGCTCTCTAAAATCCTTACTTGCAATATATTTATAAAATATTGTACAAGTAAGAGAACATTACATTCATAAACAAGGGAATTAAGTTGTTAAAATAAGCAAATGATTAAATATTAAACCTTTTCGATTCCTTGTTTCATATTCAATTTTCATTTTTGTATTTATAGTATAGTGATAAATGATCATTGGAAATGTTAAATTTCATGGATATAATTTTCATACGCTTTTAAAATGTAAGTGTGAACTCTGATCTGTGCTAGGACAATAATCTTATAGGAAGAAAGGCTTCAGATAACGAAGTATGCGCTTGACAGATTCCACGCCCCCTCCCGCCGGTCGTGTGTATAACGCTTGGACAATAATCGAGTGGAGTCTGTATATTGTTCCTATCCAGACAAGGTTTTACCACAACTGGTATAATATTAACTCTGTCATCGTCGTAGATACCTTTATAAGCACGAAGCAACAGCAGTTCGTCGTAAAAAAGTAAAAAGGAAGACGCAAACGTATGATACGATACGGCGGCAGCCGCCATCGTTCGACCAAACGCATAATTACGTTTATACAAGCTTCGTACCATAGTTCGAGGTTTCACATAGGGACTTAAACCGGTATGATTTTGATACCGGTATTATGCTATCAAAGCTATACCGATATCGATATATTACCGAAAACCGAAATAAATATTTTTCCGATTTCTATAAGGACAGGGCTTATATAGGGTTATATAGGGCGAAGGTTCGACCGAAAATACCGGTATAATACCGGTATTTTACGTTTCGGTAGAAATCCATGGTTTCACAGTACACGTTCGCGCATTCGGTACCACTTTTCGTCCGGTGTATTTACGTTCCTCGCGACTCGGTTCAACGGCGGCGGGCGTTCGGTTGATTGACTGCCGGGCCAGAACTCTGGCAACGCAAAAGGGACTCCCTTTCCCCCCCCCCCCCCCCGACTTCATCCCCTGTATTTTGACGCGTTCGATACTGAATGCCGCGGCGATATTTAATAACATCGCGTGGAAAGGTTCGGGTAACAAGAGCCAAACGTCTCGCGTAACGGATCCGTAAACGTTTGAAAATCGATTCGATGGGTGGGGGCGGATCACTTTGGCGAACGCCGACGAATTCGAGCCACCTTCGAGAAATCTCGCGTACATTTACGGCCGCGTTAAAACATAAAACAACACATCGACGAACAGAGGAATACGACGAATAGCGATAAAAGAAAAAAAAAAAAAAAAAAAAAAAGGACCGTTGGTCGCGAGGAGATGTGGGGGAATGATGTTTCCATTTGAATTCGTGAAGTTGCGGCCCGAGTTGGATCTGTACATACAGTTTCGCCCCTGGTATATGTGTCCGTGAATCGCAAGGCAGTCCTCCGAAAAGCCCGAGGAAAGACGGACGGTTAATTAAAACTCGGTCCGTGCTCCACCTCGCCAATTTTCTCGGAGGATATCGCTTGAAACCACTTAATCGCTCGACCGCAGAAGTGCCACCAATTTGCCGGCTATACGAACCGTAGGTTTAGGACTTAGGGGCCGCTGCTGCCGCCCGCCGTTGCCTCGGGATTCCCCAAAAGCACGGAGTAGGAGGAGAAGAGCGAAAAGGAAACGGAAGGAGATATATAACGAAAGAAACAGGGGAACGATCACAGTTGGCAAGCAGAACTGCTTGAACCCCGGATAATCCCGAAATCAATCGAGAGGCACGGAACGCCTATTAGACGGTTGTTAACGAAATCCCGTGTCCACGTTGGAGTTTCCTCCAAGCTTTCTCTCTTAAATGTCGCCGGTTGACAAGCTCCCTCGGTCTGGGCACTGTACTATTACTACAGGTTCATCTCGATTATTGTCCCGAACTCATGGAAATACAAAACAGTACGTAAGCAACAGATCTACAAAGGTACATATGGGAAAAGAATACTGCCCTTCTTAGATTAAGATGGCTCCCGGTAATTTTTAATAATTATACATTTAGGTGAAAATTTCACAGAACATTCTTAAAAGCTTCGACTTTCAAATAAAATTGTTGGAATAAGGATCGTTATGAAATTTTGTTGTTAACGCGAGCTTTATGAGACTTACTTGATACTAAGAAGTTAAAAATATCGTAGCATACGATGGAAATTTTGTCCTTTACAAACTCCTCTTGGTTATCGTCCCAAACTCGGGTCTGCACCAGGACAATAATCGTACAAGGAGGAGTCGCTATAGTGGTACAACATGCATACAAGAGTGATTCATAAATACATGTCAATACTTCAAGGGGTAAGGTTATAGACTGATATAAGTAAAAAATGTCATGTGAACATACATTTTATATACAGGGTGGCCCAAAAGTCACTAAACCGTTTAAAAATAGAATAACTTTTTTGTGTATTAACAATTCACATTCATGCTTTCATAAACAATATATATACTTATTGTACTTGTACCCCCCCCCCCCGAAGTATTGACATGCACTTATAAATATATGTATATCCCTTTATCAAAAATTATTCCGAACAAAATGACAAAAAAAAAAAAAAAAACGCAGAACCGATACGATCGACTTTTTGTCTGGTGAATTGACGCGCAATGTACGCGGCGGACGGACAAACGCTCTCAGACCAAAGAGAGAGAACGAACGGCAGCCAGCAGGCCAGGCGGTGCCCACGGAGGCCCGATGCGTTATCCCTCGGGACGAATATGATGTAAATAAATGATGAGCTGCCCTTAAGGGAGGTCGGATATTAGAGTAGTGGGGGTAAGAAGTGTTATGAAACATAATTAGCGGCCGCCGCCACTGACTCGCGATGATTACAGGGCGGTGAGCAAAAGTCCTGGGCGACCGGGGAAAGGGTTGGTGGGGGAGGGGAGGAGCGCCCGACGCGGGATAGATTTCCTGGCTCTCCTGGCTACGAGCTACCTTCTTACCTTCCTAACGCGCGCGTCCGTGTGCACAGGCGCGCCTTTCGATCCGCGCATGTGGTCGTTGCTGCCGACCACCGTCGACACACGTATCTCTGGACATACACCACACTGAAACACACCATATATATATATATATATATATATAGAGTGAGAGTCGAAATTCAGTATACACTTTAGCATTCTACTATTCTAAAATCATGACAGTAATATAGAGTTACATGTTCGCGGTGAATAGACAGCGAAAATATTGGAGAAGTTCGAAGGTATAACCAGAAAATTTTGTATATATCATTGAACATGGTGAATGTAATACAGTAAATCCTCGATGAGTATTCGAAGGTTCCTCCTTGATGGTTCTTTTCTTGACTTTTTAATGAGGTTTCGTACAGTGATATAACATGGAATTCTGAAGCTAATTATGCTTGTTTGAGCCATATACGTTCATTAGTTTAGTAGATATTTAATGTTCAGTGCCGAGTAGCCGTCGAACATTCGTCGAGCATTTACTGTATTATGGTTTTGGGGTAGCATGGCAATTTCTGGCGCAGGACTAAAAGGAGGAATCAAATTCAAGTGCGTTCGTGGGTCTTTTAGTAAGGTCGTCATCCAAAATATACAGCAAATGAGGTTAAAAATTGTTTACTAGAAAACAGTTTGAATCGGTTAAATCCTCCTCCACAGTCACCAGATCTCTAAGTAAATAGAGCTTCTAAGCGAAATATTATATTCGAAATTCAGAAAAATAAATATGAATGAATCCTATACGGTCAAAGTGTATACTCACTTTTAACTATCACTGTATATACAGAACTCTCTGGACGATCGGACTATATACACCCACGTTCGCCTATGCTCGAAAGCTTTCCTTCGACGTTCGACCGGGGCAATTTCGACGTTCCACCCCCCCACTCCCCTCCCCTCGAATACAGGGACGAAAAACCGAGCGTGAACACACACAGACACACACGGGACCAGGACTCTGCACGTGCAACGCTAACCGCCTACGTGCCTGCCTACACAGTGGCGTCGAAGCCTGTCTGTCTCTATACCTCTCTATTTCTCCCTCGACCGCCAATTTTCCACGTTTCTCCGTTACCAACGTTCCCCATCTTCCTCCTCTCGACACTGCTTCGTGGAAACGCGGAACAGACGCGCACCTGTCGCGATTTTCTTCGATCTTCGTCGTCGTCGACAATCTGGGTTTACCGTGGCTTCTGATCGTCGGGAAATATACGTGTCAGATACTGGCCTAAGCTGGAAAATATTTTTATACGTACTTATCGTTAAATTCCCTTCTGGAAGCAATCAAAAAGAAGTAAACAGAAGCCAAGCAAAGACTCGGCTTTGTGCAAAAAAAATAAATTTATGGTTAGGTTCGGAATAGTTATACGAATAATAGTATCCAGTTAATGTTATCGGAATAGTACTCAGATGACTAATACGAATACTATAAGGAAAAGATTTAAAACAGTGTTAGCGTCGGTACACAACAAAAGTAACATAAAAAATTCATCTCACCGGATGGCGGGGACATTACACACACTCGACGGCTTAAGCTGCGTCTACACAATATAACAAAGTTATAAAACTTGTTAGAAAAACAGAAACTGTTTTTGGATAACGTGTTATATACCAAGTTATCCATCTAGTATAACGCCATTATTAATGTTATACAAACTTGTTACAGACTTGTCTGAAAGGTACAATCTCGTAACAAGTCATAAAAACATGTTGTATAGCAAGGTTATACAACAATTTGTAGTATAACACTGTGTTGCTTAGTGTAGACGCAGCTTAACAAGACATCTAGCTCGAGGGACATGCTAAAGAAAAGATGTTGCGTCTGTCGATGATGGTGGTTGGTCGAGAGAGAATCTCCATGGATCTCCCAGAAACGGTCTTGTAGGAAACATATTCCACCGAAACCGAACGAAGTATTCCGCGAGGGGCGGGGGGATAGGGTGGAGGGATGGAAAAAGAGGATCAGACAGGGTAAACTGTCTGAGAGGGGGAGGTCGCGTCTTTCCTCTGAGAAGGGTGGAAGCAAGGATCGCGGTGGCGGCGGCCATTTGGTATGCCGGGCAACGCGACAACATGCTGCGTTATCAGAATTATTGCTGTAGCTCGCGTTTCTAACCAATACGAAGTTAATGCGGCGCGTTAACATTCGTGGGGTGTGCTCGTTCTCCGAAGGCTCGCATCCCCGCAAGCTGTGGCCGAGAGCTGTACCTATCCCCACCCCCAGTTCGCGTGTTCCAGAGGTCTCCGCGTCCTCTTGCTCTCTCTCTCTCTCTTGCACATCGTTTTCTCCACTACCCACCATCCTCGTATCATCTGCCCTCTCTTTCTTAGCCTGCTTCTGGTGGTTCCCCTGCATATTGCTTTCGCGCGCACGTACGCATATGTCGCCGAATATCTTACGTAAAGGGGGTGGTAGGACTGGTACGGGGACCAGCAGATATCCGGTTGTGTTCCGTGTATACAGGGTGTTTCAAACAGATGGGAGAATCTGGAACATTGCTTACGGAAATACCAATGGAAAAGTCCTTTACCGTTTTGTAATCTGAAGTTCCATTTACAGAGATATTGGCAGATAAACGAACTCCAATTGGCTGAGTGGACCACAGGTACAAAGTCGAAAAACAGAGCCCTGTTTGTGTGGTCGAAGGACGTGTGAGGAGGGAAGTGCCTCGCGTGGCAATATGTTGAGTGGCAATATAGTTAGAGTCCACTGTATTTCGGGAATGGAGCTTCAGATTACAAAATGGTAAAGGAGTTTTCGATTTGTATTTGCACTAGGAATGCCCATGTTGCGGATTGTCCAATATTTTCAGGACACCCTGTAACCCTTCTAACCCTCCTCCTTGTCTCGAGTTAGCTGTGTCACGTGCTTCGTATGGCCGGGAATAAACTTTCCGAAACTATTGAAATCGTTCCGGCGGAATCGTTCGGAAAAACTCTAGGAAGGGGAATTGAGGGGAGGGGATAAGTTGGAATAAAAAGGCGGAAGCAACGATCGATCCGTGGGTCCACAAAGAACACTTGGGAGAGGAGAACGAGCGAACCAAGAAACGGAAGAGGCGCGAGAATTGAACGATTTAAGATTCCTAAGCGATCTACCGGTCGCGACCTACTTTCCTTCGATTAGCCTGAGAAAGTTTCATCGCGGCGTTGGTGCACCAAAGCCATGGCTGGACCCCCGAGTAACGAATCCATTTTTCTCCGAGCTACCGGCGGCGGTATCGGGATCCGATATCGCGGCAGTAAATAGCAAGGATATTATGCATCGGCCTAATAACGATCGTAATAAACTTACGAGCTACTTTATGAGCCAGGGCACCGCCGCCGAATGGTAGATGCTTTCGGCTGTTTCGACAGATGACGCGGGGTAATCGTAAAAATTTCGTCGATTTTATTTCAACCGTGTTTCCGTCCCTCTCTTCCGACTCCTCGACAAATCGATCGAATTTATCCGCGTTTCGGGAAACGCCTCTCGATACAGCCCACGCAGCGGCTAACTTCTTCGTGTTCCCGATATTTTAATTTAATTGAATTTCATTTCGTTCAATTGAATTTAATTTTCATGGGTATGAACAGGTTTTACAATATATTAAAGTAAACAATGGAAGTGTCCTTATCCATCTAGCATAGCTTAGTACGTGACAATCGCAATAGAAATGTAGACATCAATAGGTGAGTGCATAGTAAATTTGTTTTCTGACAAATTGCTACAGTAGCCGAGTTGATCTTTTCTCAAATTCACTGACTGACTTTAAAAAACAAGCTTACCGTGCACTTACCTATTGATGTCTACATTTCTATTGCGATTTTCACGTACTAAACTATTCTAGAGAGATAAGAACACTTCCATTATTTGCTTAAATATATTCTAAAAATTGTTCATACCCGTGAGAATTAAATTAAATTAAATTAAATGATTTCCTAATTTTTGACCATGTTTACTTAGATCATCCTGCAAGGTTCGATTACTTAAAAATACCAAGGAGTAAATCCATCCTTAAGACTTTTCACTGCGTTCCTTGAATCATAGCTACATTGTATTTGCTGGAACATCCCCATAGTTGCACCCTGTCGTCAATTTTAAACGCTGTATTACATTAAATCCTCCCTCTTTCTCTCTCTTCAACTCCTTCCCTCGGACCCTTTCGATAGGGTATCGTACATTCAGGGACAGGGGAGGGGAGAGGCGCGTGAAGAATCTCTTGTTTTGACGTTCGGCCGATTTCGACTCGCGACCAAGATTAAACTGTTTACCGTTAAAAACTGCTGCGAATTACACGCGCTCTCCCCGAGTTAATCCCTGATTTACGAGCGAAAGAACGACCTTAGGAGGGTTCGCCTGCCCGTGCTGATCCCGATCCCCGTGGAGAATCGAACTGTGAGTCGACCGTAGGGCGCGCGCTTCGAACTGAAAACGGCGGCGCGACAACCCTACCCCCACCCCTCCCCCTTCGTTTAGGTCTCGTGCCACCGTGGATCTCTGAATTCTGTCGATCCTACGGCACGCGCGCGCGCGCGCGCGATCCCCGTCACGCTTATCTGTTGCTATTAATTTTACAATTTCAATGGTCCCGCCTCGCCTGCTAAATTCGTTCCCTCTACTTTCCGTTCGTGTGTAAATACTTACGCGACAGAAATCATCGATTAGTTACGGTGGCTCAAAGTTTTAATAATTATAAATTTTCTGGATAATTTCACAGAACATTCCTAAAAGCATGAACCTTCGATTGCCAGCAAAATATCGTGATTATTTTAGTTTCTAGCAAAGAATTATGAAATATTTCTTTTTGAAAAAATCCGATTTTCGGAGAAAATTAAGGGGTTATCGATTTTTCTTCGGAGATTACGATGGCAGGGAAGGAAAGATATATTAACGATCAGATGAAGTACATATTTAGTAATACATATCTTGTTTTCCATCGGTTTGTTCTTTAAAAATTACATTTTTTTTTTTAAGGAAAACAAATTTCTTTTTTTTCCACTTATTTGTAAATTTTGTTTCCATTCCAGTATTACGAAGTAATTTCAAATATTAATCATTGAAATTAAATTGGTAAAATTGCAAAAAAAATTTAAACGCCACATGGAGCCCCAGCTAGGTACGACACCAAACGCGTGAGTTACATTAAATACCAATCAAGAACGTCGGTTCGAGGGACGCACGCGCTATGGTTAGTGGAAAATCGAACATCGACGGGAATATAATATAGGTATATATGTAAGTTTCTACGGATCGGTTGAACACGCGAGAGAGCGAACGCGATAAGTCGTCCGACGCGCGATAGAGGCGCGCCCGCGCGATTCGACGGCAATAAATCCGCCGATAGCGAGATTTACGATTCGAGAAACGACGAAGGGAGCAGAGGAACGGGGGGAGAGAACCGTGAAGAATTTAATGAAATCGGTGCTACGATTTTGTTTTTTAGCGCGACCGCCTCTAATCCACGGGATTTAGAGATCGGATCGACGTCCGTGCAGAATCGAGAGCTTTACGATGCCACGGGGATATTCCCATTCGTTCTCTCCTGTTCTACCTGCGCGTTTTATCGCGTGCACACGCGCCTCATTTTTAATACGGTGAAATTCAATTGGAAATTTCCAAACTTCTGATTGCAATAACGATTAATTTATTTCCACGCAAAACAGTACGCAATTGACAGTTCCACAAAGGTACATATATGAAAAGAATACTGGCCTTCTTAGATTAAGGTGGTTCCCGGAGATTTTTAATGATTAAAAATTTAGGTGAAAATTTTACAGAACATTCGTAAAAATTTCAACTTTCGATTCCTACGAAACAATCGCAACGATAGAATTATTTTATTATTTAGTTGTTTATTTTTCAAGTTGATACTCAGAAGTTAAAATTCTTGTTACCACAAGTATACGATGAAAGTTTCGTCCTTTACAAACTCCTCTCGATTATCGTCCCGAACTCAGGCCTGCGCCGGGACAATAATCGCGTAGGAAGAAATGCTTCAGGCCCTCGTAAATTCGTTTTTTTTTTTTGTTTGCACGAAGACTCGTTTACTTGTCAAGTTCCACGGCCTCCCTCCCAGTGGTGGGGATAACGCTTGGACAATAATCGAGACGAGCCTGCATTATATGTCAAAAAGCCCTATAGGCTACAAATACATAAAATCCGCAATGTAATTATAACTATCTGGGGCTGTGACAATTTTTTTATCGCAAATTTCTCATTATTTTCCCGTACCCCAGGCTTTCGAACACGGACGAACGACTCTGTGTGAATGACAACGTCGAGCGGAGTACGAACAATGATGAAATCGATTAGAAAGCATGGGGAATCCACGGGGCAAATTGAATTCCATGGATCGAAAACAACTGGCAGCACCGACAATGCGCGTGCTCGCTTCGCTAAACGCGAGGCCGACTTAAGAAAGTGCGCGCTGAGAGGCCACCTAAAGTAAATTGATTCAAATTAGTTCCCAATAGCATGTAATAACGCGCGTTCCCGCGGCGTCTCTGTACCCTCCTATTTCGCCTTAGATAGGTCATTATATCGGCCGCCGCCTAATACTTAGGTCGATAGGTGATATAACGTCAGAATTATTGCCTGCATACCGGGTGAATCATCACGTACGCGGTGCGCCACGTAAATGTGTTCCAGCTCTCGAGAGCAGCCCAGCCGTCGTGGGCATTAAACGCGAACCCCGCGCCGCCATTTCTATCCGACGGAGATCGCGTATTCGAAAGTCACCGGCGTTTCGAACAATTGAAACGGAGTTTCGCAGGTTCTGGAATTTCTCTTTTTCTTCCACTTCCTTTCTAGTTAATCGAACACACGTTATCTTCGAAAAAGAAAAAAGGAAACTGATCTGCAGCCTCCCACGCGTACAGTGACGTGCACAACTCTGCTTCCTCTAGGGGAAAAAGTAGTAACTTTAACTTGGTAAATTTAATTCACGTACGGAAATGAATGTTGAATTGAATGGTGATTTAGCAGAAATTTTAGTAACTTCCTTTTAGAATTTCCACGAACAAACTCGGCTTCCGGTTTTTCGAAGAACTTAGAATTTACAAAGGACTAAAGCATTTCTCCGTATACGATTATTGTCCCAGCGTGGATCCTAGTTCGGGACAATAATCGAGATGAGTCTGTACTATGCTCCTAGCAGTTGATATTGGGAATTACTGAAATTTCTGCGAAATTAACCTTCGATTTACCATTTATTTATTACCCTCACGCCATTTTTTTCCCTAACGGAAGCCGAGTTTTCTCGTCAATCTACGTGTATTGTGTTTCGTTCTAAGCGTCGAGAAGACGCGGGATCGACGTTGATACGTTCCAATTTTATTGCTCTCTCTCTCTCTCTGGAGCTTCCTGGAAACGTGCGTCAGTTTTCGAATTCCTCGTTCCCTTTTCTCGAGTGAACGAATTTCTGACTCGTATTATGCGAGACTTCACCACTCAGCCCAACTAATAACTTCCGAGAAATGAATCAATCGGTCGGGGGATAAGCGTTTATTCGAGATTAATAACGTAGAATACACATGTTATTATATACATGCGTGTATGTGTATGTATATTCGGGGAATATTGAAGAGAAAAAAAAAAAGATCGCGGCGGCGTCGTCGCATCGAGAAAGGGAAATTAGTGTTTTCGTTACGTAGAATATGTCGAGTGTTTTCCTGGCTCCGCGGCGCAGGGGCAAGTGTTTCGGAACCACTCGAGGCATCCTCGGTTTGTAAAGCCCTCTTCAAATATCACGGACACCATCGTCCGTCTGAGGCTTGAACAAGCTTTTTCCACGACGATTACCAGCACCCGGTAGCGCCGAAAACAACGTTTAAGGGGCAATCGTTTTTTTTTTTTTTTTTTAAAGGCACCTTTCTGTTCGTTTATTTGTAAGTAAATAAAAGCAAGTCCAATTGTATCCTTCTACCTAATATTTACTATCATATGATTTAAAAAAAAATTAATATGTGATACATGTGTGCTTTGAAAATGGCGGTGAAGACTGATAATCGTTTCAACGTTTTTCTGTGATTTTGCTCTAATATCGGCCTTAAATGACGTAATAAAATTTCACAAGGTGATTTTTGTTTGTTAGATACATGTTTTTAATCAACATTTATTACTTTATTTTACGATAACTGTTTATTGAAAATAGGTTTCGATAATTAAAATTCCCCGGGAAATTGTACCCGAATACTTTCGTGACAAACTGTAAAAGTTAAGTTAACTTTGCGAATTTCAATATAAACCGAAGAGCATTCTATTCAGAAAGTATAGTACTTTCGAAAAATGCAATAAAATAATACCGATTTTTCGACCACCTTAGTCTTTTCTAACGAACGCTGACAAACGATGACACGACGACAGTTCTTTTTCGTTTCAACGAAACAGAAAGAGCTATTGTTCCCCTTTCTCGACGCGATCCGATCCGAGATGTCGATTAGTCATCGCGTAATTAACAGTTTCACGGTATCGTTTCTGCCGTCCCCGAGATCCGCCACCGCCTGTCACGTTTCACGAGTTTACTTATCACGGAAACAGAGGGATGGGGGGAGGGGGTGGAAACGAATAAAAAAAATAATAATAAGAAGGTAAAGACACACAGAGAGATCCGGTGCTCCGAGGAATAACTCCGTGGAGAAGCACGAAAAACGTACGCTAATGGTATGCAGAAGTTTCGAGTCGGCTCCTCCGCTCGTCAAACCCGAGGAGAGGTGAAATGTGGCTTCGAGACCTCCAAAGCGTATCTGATCCCGTGGCAGCACGGTGATCCGTGAAACATCTTGTTAGCTCGGTATAAACGGATAAAAGGAAGGTCTATAGAGGCGAGTAGCTCCCAACGAAACGACAGAGAAGAGGCTGCGTGTGTGCTCGTTTTACACGAACGGTTTCACGGTTATACGAGCGGTAAAATTGTTTCAACGGGGAACAGAGAAGCGATTAATTATTTCTTTCCACGATTGTCACGAAGTTTTTTTCGTTGTTGAAAAACTGCGATGACGTAAGGAGTTATAACATTGCGATGCGTGGCATTGTCGCGGAATCAATTTCGAGAATCTAGACACCAGTGAGTGTGTATTAAAGTTCGCGTATTTTGGGATTTTTAGAGTGAAATATGAAAGGTGTGAAAATTATATGAAATGTGTAAAGATTGTATTTAAATTCGGAACCCGTTTCGGTGTGAATTTTCAACGAGAAACAATCGGTAGAATTGAACTATTTAACAAGTCTTGCGACAGGGAATCATCGATGAGAATCTGGCAAGAAGTTCCCAGGTGTAACGCTGACTTTTTAATGAGGTTGCGCTAGCAGTGGCAGAGCTTGGAATTCTGAAATTAATGAAATTTGTTTCGGTCGCATATGATCATTAATTTATGAAATATTTAATGTTCAGTGTCAGGGAGCCTTCGAACACTCATCGATGATTTAGTGTGTGTAGAAAATGTGAACATTACACTTAAATCCCCCAGACGATGGTTACGAGCAAAAATCGAATATACGGAGAACTGAAGCATTTCTCCCTATGAGATTATTGTCTCGGTGCAGACCCCAGTTGGAGACAATAATCGAGACGAGTCTGTACTATGCTCCTACCAGTTGATATTGGGAGCTATTAAAATTTATGCCAAATTAACCTCCGATTTAACATTTATTTCAGTACCTGAAATAAATTCAACCACACTTCTCGCGTTTTCTCGTTACCAACGCAAAGCGTTGCCTCGACGAAAATCCCTATCGACGAACCACACCGTCCGAGCGTCGCCTGAACAGATATTCCGCGATGTTTGCAAGTAAAACGCACCAGGTACTATTAGTAGCCGTCTGTCGAGAATTCTGAAGAGGGCCTAAAGTCGAACCTTGTCCAGGGACGCGCGAAAAGGTCCGAAGGTGTATCCGTGACGAACTCATCGGCGCGAGATCTCGGGCCTATTAGAATACGTCAGCTTCTCTCTCGACGGACGTGCATCCTTGTGAGTTTCCTTATTTTTTATTCTTTTCATCGTAGTCGTCCCCTATCGGCCTCGTAGATCGTGTATTCGAGGGGTTACGCGGTTCGTCGATCGTTCGATCGCGAAACAGGTCGAATCGAAGCCTAGAGAATCTGGTAGCAGAAAAGTCTATCCAACCGATGATGGAGACCAATCTGGTCTTTTATAGGATTTTCTTTTTTTTTATATACTATGAATAGGGTGGACCATTCCTAAGGACTCTAAATTTGTCCTTTTACCGATAGTGTATGAGTATTGGTACCTGCGAACAAATAAATAATATCATTCCTAGACTATTACGTGACTACATTAAAACCTAGAACGACCTAACTAGACGACCTAGAACAAAATCGATTGATATTCGAAATAATCGTTACCATCCAAAACAGTGAAATATATCATACGCGAAACATGTAAAATGTCATTTATTTATTTTTTTTTTTTA
>NW_015373923.1:2878348-2878722 GCF_001272555.1 Dufourea novaeangliae | reverse complement strand
GAGAAAGAGACGCGAGACAGGGGCTCTCGGGCGCTAAGGAGGGTGGGCTGACGAGTGGCAGGTTGTACCCGGAATACCCACCGCGGTGCTTCGCTCAGTGGGGTCTCCTCTCTTATTCTAAATGCTGGCGAGGCCCCGAGAAGAGGACCGAAGCTGATGTTATCTTCGCCGCTGGAGAGGGATAAAAGCTTAAAGGCTGCGGCCAACTACGATGATACCACCGGCTATACGAGAGTGTCAGAAGGCTTGAAGCCTCGAGGAAGAGGGCCTCCCCCTCCCCCCGCGTCGACGTATGGGCCCGCTACGAATGGTATATACGAAGCACACGGGGTGGAGGAGAAAGGGTGGCAAGACAAGGGGATGAGGGGGGGGGG
>NW_015373923.1:2827986-2878332 GCF_001272555.1 Dufourea novaeangliae | reverse complement strand
GGGAAAGAGAGGTCCAGGGCAGATTGGAATGCGGTGACCGGCAGGCTGCGAAGAGAAGCCTTCTTCTCCTACGGCCGAGCGTTCCTCGGATCGGAAAGAGACGACACGAAGAAAGGGAACGATAGGAACGAATGGCCTAACCTTACGTTACCTGGACTAACACCGGGGGGACACTGACGTACCCCCCGCGGAGGAACGCGCCGGTTTCAACTCATACGCCTACCGTCGCGTCGCTGCTGTCCACTTGCACCTATATGGTCGCTCGAACGATCGGTAACCTACCTAACCTATTCTCCGTGTAGCCGACGAGCTCGGTTTCCTGTTGTAGATCTCGGCCCCAGAGTGTATTAAGTAGACAGTTTTTGAGAAAATGACATTTTACGTGGTTCAAATATTTCAGTCGTTCCGATTGTAGAAGTTATTTCGTTCTATGCTGGTCTTGTTCTCAAACTTCGTTTCTCCCTTGGGGACCCCGATTGTCCGATCGTAGGATAATAGTATACAGGTTCCTCATGATATATGTGTATAATTTTAAAAACAAATAATTTAAGGTACGAACCTTTCGGGATATACTGTGAATATAGGTCGAAGTTATTGAAGTTGCATTGGCAAAGTATACTTCCATAAGTTTGATTTATATTCGTGGTACGGTACATCCTCGATATGAGTGTTCGAAGGCTCCTAAACACTGAACGTTAAATATTTCGTAAACTAATGGGCATATCCGAATGAAACAAAGATCATTCCTATTCAGAATTCCAAGTTCTATCACAGTGCTAAACCTATCCTTGTCAGTGTCGAGGAGTCTTCGAACACTTATCGAGGATTTACTGTACAGTTAAAGGTGCGTAACATTCCAACTCCTCCATTCAACTCAGTGATCTAGCGAACGATTTAAAACGATACCAACGTCGGGCAGCAAATGAGAGGACAGTCCTATTAGCGTGAACGAAGTGTGCGCGATGATGATGAAGAAATATCGAGGGGTATGGTCGAGGAGATCGATCGAGTGGCGATCGATCGATCGAATATCGGCCGACCCCGCGTGAACACACACACACACACACACACACACCCCGAGCAGCCCAACGTAAGAATAGGCACCAACCGTTATGGGCAGCCGAAGAATCGGTGGAGGCGGTAGATAACGAGGATGATGACAGCAACGATGATTTAATGCCGCGGCGCAACTTAATGACCGAGTTGGGGGCCCCTCGGGGGCCGCCTGGACGTTATTCTTCAGGACCATTCACAACACTTCTCGGTCCGACCCGTGCGCTCATCGTCCGACCCCCCGCGGATTCCGCGCCAGGCTTAACCCCAACGTGCCAATTCATTTCCGCTCGTTCCAACGGGCCGGGGCATTAGGCTTGGTTTATGGTAGCATTTACAATTATAATCGCGGGCCCCGTTCGCTGCCGATATTATACCACGAACGAGAATAACAAATGGAAGGAAAAACGAAAGAAAAAAACATTAAAAGTCCACGGAAGAAGAACGTACGACCAGCCGACTGCTTCTTTCGTGCCACCTTTACACCACCTTCTATACACGACTCTTTACTAAGGTGACCAGATATTTTCGGTTGCGATGCGGGACATGTCCAAAAACGAAACAACAAAAAGGTCACAGTTTTTGAAGCACCATTTTATATCATTTAATCGAGAAGTCGCTCTTGCAATCACAATATATATTATTTCTAAGTTTGCTGTTTTTTTTTATAAAAGGAAATTCGTTTTCTAATTCGTCTGTAAATGTACAGAATCGTTCTTTCAAGATAGTTATCTGAAAACTTTTTTATTTACAATTTATATTGTAAATAATATTAAAAATTGATATGTACTTTTTTTGTACAAACAGTAAATATAATAAGAATACATAAACTACTCTAGATTTGGTTTCCAAATATTAAATTCGCATGCACACTGGCGACATCTGGTATGAAGTTGAGGAAACAGTAACTTTGTGCTACTGCGAAACTGTTAAGACAGCTACATCCAATCCGGGACAGTTTCCAATCGGGGACACTTTCTGGGACAGTTTTCTATCGGGACAACTTTCTGGGACAGTTTTCAATCGGGGACAACTTTCTGGGACAGTTTTCAATCGGGGACACTTTCTGGGACAGTTTTCAATGCGGGACGTCAGGTCACCTTACTCTTTACCCTTTCTCCTTGCATCGGTTCTCAAGAGTCGCGTTCCTTTACTTTTAACCAGCTTTCGTTTCGTTCCGTTCCGTCACGATTCGTTTCATCGAACAGTTTCTTTCTGTCTGTCTCTTAACCCGTACATAAATATGATCGTCGGTGGCTTTCGTCGACGACCGTCATCGTCTGTTTCGACCACGGAAGAAGAATCTACCCGTGAATTCCACGAAACGAGTCACGCCCCCCCCCCCCCCGAGATCTCCCAGATCATCGATTCAACGCGACGAACTACCGTGACGAACGAAATCGAGCCTGCGTGTCTCTCGGAACATGGGACAGTGAGGAGGGGGGGAGAAGAAACGAAAAGAGAGAAGTTTCGTCGCGACGGCGAGAGGATTCGACGGGTCAGGGCCAGCGTGTGAAAAAGAACATCGGGGCAGCAGGTGTCTATGAATTCGAAGAGATGAAAATCTCGCGCGCAGGTATTTATCGTTCGGGGGACCCGAAACCACGCCCACACTTCGCTGGCCACAAATCAATCGGGGGGAAGCGACAGGCTATGAAACGCTTCGGGGAGATCGTAGCGTGGGGGGGGGGGCGAGCGACATCCACCTCGCGCTTCTGACTTTCAGGACAAGCTCGAAAAGGTACATACCAGCAGGGGGAAGAAGAGTCAGGGTGGGGCCGGACAGAGATAGAGGGGAACAAAAAAAAAAGTATCGATTTGTCAGGTTTCGAAAGACACGGCGAGTCGATTGCACCGGGCTAACACGGCGGCAACCCGATAACGCTAACGAGAATGACACGCCTGATGGCCGTCAGAACCGACACGCCGCGGGAACGGAGCTTCCGGAACGACACGCAAGGAAAATCTTATCGAGAGAACGGATACATTCGTACGCGTAGGGTAAGGTTGCTGAGGTCGAATATATTTTTGAGGAGCTATGGTGATTGTTATTAATTTAATGTCAGCATTATTATTATATATTTTAACAGTTCATTTTGTATAATAGATAAAGGTTGAATTGTCAGGTCAAAATCATTTTCTACTAGTGGAATCGCATTTCGTACGTCAAATTGCACTTGAATTTTTCAACGTTCATTTTCAAACACCAGGTACATACAAACACAATTTTTATTAACACCTTGGACTCCACTGGCACCATTGCTGTGCCACCGTAAAATACAAGTAAGTTGTGTTTATTACAATGCAAACTGAACTCTAACGAATAAAATTTTAATATTGTAAATCATGTAAATCGTTAATCGAAAAGGAGCACTTAAACATTTCACAACAGACACAACAAAGATGTCTTTATGTTTCTAATCATTTACAATAAATATGTCTTCGAGTGCAAAGGGTTGAGTAAAATAAATAAAGTGACAGTATTAGGAACACTCACAGTAATTGGGACATTTATCCCATGTACAATTATTTTTGTTCGAGTGAAAACTTGTCAATACAAAAGTCGAGCAAGAAAGAGAGAGAAAGGTTGTCCCCGATCGTGAATCGAAAAACGAGCGAATCGAATCCGTACCCAATCTCGTATTGTATACGAGCCACCGCGGGACCGGCTCATTTGTCGCGTTAATAATTATAAGAAGGTGTGACCCTCCCTCGCACGTTACACCTACGGACAAGCATATTTATGAATCTCAGCTTGGGACCGCGATCTCTGTCCCCGTCGTGAGGAGAGCACGTTCTCAACTCTCCGCAACCCATCGTCGCGAGTCGTTTCGTCATTCACCCCGAAATCTGGCTCCTTAAGATCGGTTTAACCTCTTGCCTTGCAAAATCGAGTCAGACACATGATAACGATTTCAAACTGAATTTAATAAACATGTATATTATTCGTTTTCTTTGGGTCAGCATGAAATACCGTTCCACTGGTATTAACATTTAAAGTTTCGAATAAATGTAACATTTACCATAAGAATAGAATTCCTTTTGTATCTGAGAAAATATTAACGGTAAAGAAAATTTTTCAGAGTGAAGTCGTAGAAGTAATCGTATGGCAAGGGGTTAATTTAACGATCCAACAACTGTTTGTGTAAGTATACACCACCCTATATCGTTCTTGATTATTAGCGTTTAGGATTTTACAATATTACTAGAACCACCAAAACCCGTAAAAATGACGGATTTCGAGTATTTTATTTTAGGGTTACTGATAATAGTGTTCTAGGCGAAATTTACATTAGCTTCTAATTTACTGCACATTTTATGTTGTGTTACGTTAAATTGTACTATATATCGAGTGTATTACTATATTATATAATTTAATGTAGTATACTACCAGTGCTGATAGTATTACCTTTTGATGGAAACTGGTACAACATATTGTTTCCCAATACATACACAATTATGTCGATTGGATTCCATCGGGAGGGCCCCTACTGGGGGCCTCACGGACCATTAGATCGAGTCACGACTAAAACGGACCACGAATGTTTAACACCAGAACTACCAAGCAACTAAAAATGACTTGCTCTTACAACGACGATTGAAATGTTTCGACAATACATATTCTCAGATCGTTTACACCTTTCATTACGATATGAAAGTGAAGCGATTAAATTTCTAAAAGTTTTTCACATTTATCAACCGATCGAAGTAAATATGCGTTTATCGTCGCGGTAGTTCTAGTATTAATACACTTGATCGTCAAAGTTGGGAACCTCTAAGCGTGTTAGGTACGCGCGTATAGAGCCCTGAAACCACGGGGGGCGACGTAAACTAACCGCCGGTTAATTATTGTCCTCTCGCACGGCGGGCCCAGGATCCCTCCTCCGCGGGTAAGAGAGAAAGAAAGAGGGGAAACAGAAAATGTGTGGAGAAAGAGGGACCAAGAAAGAGGTGACTCTCTGCCACCCCCTTCCCCCGAATGGACCTCGAGTGGGCCTTACGCCTGGGACCTGCGCGACGGTGAATCGGTGTGTGCCACCGTACCGTACGAACGGAAGTGGGGAACGGGTGTGTAGGATGATCCTGGGCCCGGTCCGCTCGGCCGGCCGAGCGAAAGGAAAGAGAAACAACGGGGGGACCGCGAGCGAGAACTCCCGAGGGCCTGCTAAGGACCAGAACTACCGTGGTAGCATTCAATTAGCCTCGCGGCATGTGAAATATTATTGTCTGGCTCGTTTCATACACTCGATTTTTAAAAGGGGGAGAAAGAAAGGCATTACGCCGACCTCCTAACATATTTCACTACCGAATCGTTCTGCCTCTTGCCCTTCTCCTCGTCCTTTTTTTTTTTTTTTTTTTTATGGTTACCAATCTTTTGTTGGAACCACAAACTTGTGTATACATATATACTAGACTGTAGTTAAACGCTTCGCACCCACGGAAGAGATATCCCACGACTTTGTTTTGTTATGTTTATATCTGAATGTCGGTTACCTCGTGTCTATCTTGGGATTCTAGCTTCAGTCTTCGCGGAGCTCTGCGCGGTCGTAGATAAATATAGCTCGTCGAGTGAGAAATTGGTTTTTAGTGATAGTGACAGTGGCTTCAATAGGAATGAAGATACGATGTCAAGTATAAGTGACGACGACGTTCCCTTGGCTGATGGAAATGTTTGTACGACCAAAGAAAATTGGAGAATTCCACGCGATAAATTTTGAGCCTTGAGATTTTAATTATACGGGAATCTGTACGGGAGTACTGCATAAATTGATATTTTTCTTAATAATTTTTTTATATTAAAATAAATTTTGTGCAACTAGGGTTTTTATTTTCTTTAAAATCATGTGCCTCAAAGAGTTGAAACGCTCGTCCTAATAATAATCAGACACGCGTAGTAACACTTCCATGGTAGCAAAGTGGTTAATAGATTTAGCATTCCAGCTGAAGTTAGCAAACTTCCTTATATAAAATCTCCTTAAAAAAAAGTACGTATATAAGTGTCTTATTCTGCAGATGCGCAGAAGCAATGTGTAGATATCGTTAATTCGGTTTGATTTGTTCGAACTTTCCAATGTTTTCTTAAAAATTAAAGAAAAATCAAATTTTGTTTACAATTCGGAAATTTTTATTTTCACCACATATTTGTACATTTTTCAATATTTTACAAATGTTTAATCGTTCGAATTAAATTTGTGAACTTGACAATAAGTACGAAGCGCCATTTGGAGCCCCAGAAACAACGCCAAACGCGAAGGCTACCTTAAACAGGGCTCGTAGGTCGATGAGATTTAGATGAAGCTTTTTGAGCACTCGATCCGAAAACGGATGGATCCAGGGACCGTCCTGGCGAGGATTAAAGCGCACGAGGTGACTCTATCGTCGAGGGGGTTATTCGGTCGTCCTCGGCGTTTTCGGTGAACAACGTATTTTCCTTTAATGGATTCGCTGGTAATTGAAACGATCGATTCCCCGGATGGGAAACGATATCCTGACCGGACCAAAGAGTTTTCGGTCACGAATCATTAAATTACCGGGAACAGTCGTGAACTACGCGCTGGAATATACTTAAACACGTCGTTGTTCAACGATACAACCGAAACGCGTGTGTACAGGTGGGGTGGAAGCTACCATCATTTCCATGATGACTGAAATTGTCCGATCAATGGGAAAGGAATTAGCTTAAAAGGACTAAAGTAGGGAGTAAAGTAGACGAATATGAGACCAATTTTTTTTCAGCACACATAATTCTCGATTAAAAATACATTTATTTAAATACAATTCACGTTTTAAATGTAAGATATGTACACTTTCGCAACGTATTAAAAATTATAACAAAACAGATAGAATTCCATTGTAATAAAATAAAAATGTAAAAGTTTCTAAAAACACGAATTCAAAAACTGATCGCCTAATATGAGAACCAGGATTTATCTTGTCAAAGCTTATTTTTCCTGCCTTTCTTTACAGATTGGGCATATAAAATTAATTGCTTCTGCACCGTTGTCTTCTTGTTAAATTTGATACACTTAACCCATTTTTCACCATTTATATCCGAAGAATAAAGTCCAGTACAAAACAAGCATTCTGCATCGTAATTTTCTTCGTCATCACTTTCATCATACAGAACAATGTCTTCTTTACACTCATCAGTTAAACTATCACTTTTTACGATTTTCCTTGTATCGCATTTTTTGAAATTGTTTGCGACCATCGAGACTTCTCCGGAACGGAAATAGGCTGGTGTCTCGTATTAGACTACTTTACCATACACGTAGAATCCGTTCGACTTGTTGGCGACCGTGTAAATATTAACCTTAAAGGGGACTTGGGAGGATAATCGTGGAAAGTTGAAAGACTGGAGAGAAGTTGGAAAACTTGGGGTATGCTTCTTCATTAAACCCAAAACGATCGGGCCACGACCTATCTCCCAGTTGGATAACTCTGCTGCCATCTGGCCGCCCTTTTGCCTCGACGTTTGACCTATCTTGCCTACGAAACGAGCAAGCGCAGAACGTTAATATAGGCTCGGACACCAAGGATATTCCTTTCGTCGTTCCCATTAATTTACAGAAGAGTCTACACACGTTGAAATTTGAATTAAGAACGGAAGGAAACGACTGATCGAGATCGTATCCACCGATCGAACGTGTGTAAAATGTACTTAAAAAATCGTTTGGGTAGCACACAATTCATAGAAATTACTGTGGAACGCTGTAGTCTCTCTGAAAATCTGTGAAACGCGAAACTAGTGGATTCAACGAAACAATAAGGCTGGATGGAAAGGGTGGGCCGAAATTGATCGGTAGCAAACAAGTGTATAATCAGCTTAAGATCTTAGCGTAACATCATTTAATCATTGTTACGTGTTTTTTAATTTAACATCACTTCCATGAAAATGAGTAGTTTTATACGTAAAATACGAAGAATCGATGGATATAATTAATTAAAATCCGCGAGCAGTCTCAGTGTCCTTCTAACTGCCACCTGAAATATTCAAATAATTCTGATATCACCTTAACAATTCATTTGGTACAACAGATACAGATTGAACCAATAAAATTACAGCTCCTTTAATACAATTCTCGCCACGTGTCACTTTCTACTCACGTCGTGACCTTTTTCACGCTAAAATTGCATTTTCATTTATCAACCTCAACTCCTGCATGGACAACCAAAATATTCACGGTCATTGAGCAGTAGGAATACTACTATTCCATCAGATTAGATAAAAGTAGATAATTTACATCCATACTTTTCCGAAACTCTTCGTTTTCCCTTTCTATAATATACCAAGTGCTGTCTTAAATAAGAACAATAAAAAATTGTGAAAGTAAATTTGTAAATGGATACCTGGGTACCCGGTTGCCCCCACAAGGGTTAATTTCTTAATTACCAAGTACGTACACACAACACCACACATTTCTCTGTTATTACTTGAATATGAAAAATGTTCTTACACGCTAATAATTCTTCAAGCATTACGCTTTTATTAAATAAAATAAATAAGGTGGCGTTGTCAGAGACACCAGTTAACTTCTGAATAACCAACTACAATACACACAATTCCACACATTCCTCTGTTATTACGTGAATAGGAAAAATGTTCTTGTACATTAATATAATTCTCCAAGCATTACCCTTTTATTAAGTAAAACAAATAAGGTGGCGGTAGGGACACCAGGGGTAGGCGCAGTAATTAGGACGTGTACCCGAGCAGGCGGGAGAGCTCGCGACAGGAACAGCGTTGCCGTCGAGTTGTCTGGCTGATTTCCTGCCTTCGAACCGAGCAAACTCGTCCCTTCAGCGATTCCCAGGGGATATACCGGGAGGTTAGGGGTGAGCCGGTTGAACGGTGCCTGGAAAACCGGAGCGTTGGAAAGGGGGTAGGGGAAGGGTTGCTTTGGGGGCGGGAGTGCTGATGGCGGCCGAGCGACAAGAGGAGAAGGATCTGGGGAAGAGGGTGGCGGTGACGCGGGGGTGGCCACTCGAGAAAGAGAGAAATGGAGAGCAAGAGACAGGGACGGAGATATCGCAGAGCGCTGGAGCGTGTAATTGAGTCCCGTGCGCGATCGCTACTTTATCGACCCCCTTATGCCTGCCTACCCCCTTTCCTCCTTCGCTTCAACCCCTTATCTTCCGTTTCTCTCTGGCGAACGGATGGGGTGGGAGCAGGGGGAGCCTGCATCTCGAAACTGAGACACACAGACCCCACCGATTCGAACTCCATCTTCCGCTTCCACCCAACCATCCCCTCCCGAAGAATCTTCTTGTATCTTTTTTCGCGCGACAAACCCACCCCCTCTTGACATCGTCCATGAGAACACCGTCGACGAGAACGGTTGAAACGCTCGGGATAATGGTAAAGAGAGAGAGAGAGAGAGGAGAGCAGAGACGGCGTTCTGAAAATTGATGAAAACGAGCTGCTGTTCTTTCGCGCGATTTCACCCCCGCGCCGCGGGACGAAGATGAAACGATTCCTTGCGCGAACCTATCCGCGATTACGATTTCTTCTTCGAGCAGGGATACAGTACCGGAGTTATGTTTATCGGACTAAAACCGTTTACCGTAGTATTCGAATTAGGGATACTAAAATTTATGCCAGATTAACATTCGATTTAACATTTGTTTTAGTGAATGAAATAAATTTACCAAGTAGTAGGAGGACCTTCTCTTCCGTCACTTTTTCTCCAAACGAGATAGCTCAGCTTCCACTAGGGGAAAAAGTGGCCTCCTACCACTTAATAAATTTATTTCAAGTACTAATATAAATGTTAAATCGAATATTAATTTGACAGAAATTACAATAATTCTGTGGAAGCCGTGGTTGCACGTCGGTGTACATACCGCGCGGCGAGACAATCCTGTCCGACGAGATTTTCGCGTGTGTGCACCACGACGTGGCGGGCTGGCATCGACGAGCCCGCATATCTATCTTTAATACGGTTCCGTACTCGGTAAATTATTATCTACGAAGGACCAAACCGTGTGTGTGTGTGTGTGTGTGTGTCTGTGTGTATAATATCGTAGAGGGCCCCCGGGATGGGTCCCGCTGAGACTCATCGGGGCCAGCTTTATTTAGCCGTGGCCAATTCACACCAAAGATGAATCTGGTCTTCCATCGGCCGCCATCAAGCATCCGTGGCGGACAGCTACGCGGCGGTAAAATCCATACATACCAACGTCACGGATAGACATATATCAATCTGTACTAGACACTATGTATGTATGTGTATGTATATATGTATGTATGTATATATATATATATATATGTATACATGTACGTATGTATATCAGTCCGTCCGTATCCGTTCGAGGGAAAAAAGGTATGTTCTTTCTACCTATGGCCGTGCATACGGAACAGACAGGACCGATGGTGAACGCGACCACCGACGAGCATCGTTTGTCACGATTTTCCCCTTTCGTCTTCTGTTTTTTCGAGGATTTCCCGACGACTTCCCCGAGGAAAAGCTCTTCCCTGTTGCATTTCCAGGACGTTTACCTCACGGGAGGCAACGCAACCCCAAACTTGCTGGCCAGACTTGCACCCCATATACGGGGTGTAACAAAAGTTATGTAGGTCCCTGAAATGGGTCACTCTTAAAGTAATTTAGAACAAGTGTTTTCTTTGGAGAAATGTTCTACGAGACTTTCTTAACGAAATATTAACGAAAAACACCAACCAATCAGAACTCGGTCTGCAGACTTGCGCTCTGATTGGGGTTTTTCGTTAATATCTCATTAAGAAAGCCTCGGAGAACATTTTTCTTAAGGAAAAACTTGTTCCAAATCACCTCAAGAGTTAACCATTTCAGGGATCTACATAACTTTTGTGACACCCTGTATATCTGTGGGACAGGGAAAGAAAGTTCAATTTTACGCGTTCACCGCAATTACCAGCCGGCGGCGACGGTGCACCCGCGCGCAATTCGTCGTGGATGGAAATTTATAGTTATCATTATCGGAATCGCGTTACGGAAAAGCTTTAATTACTCCGGGTTCATGCTTTTCAATCGAGGATTGGAGGGGATGCCTCCGGCGTACTCACGAACAATTAACTAATTTTTGCGTAATTGCGCCTTGCCGGGCTCGGTGGCTCGGCCGGTTCCGAGGCTATCTCTCATTTCCTGCGAAGCAATTACGGTGAAACCATGATGATTATTTCGAGGCTTTCGCCTCGACGAACCGATCGATCCTCGAAACAAGTCATTCGGTACGTGCCACGGCTGTACTGAACCGAAAGGGTTGTGCAGTTGTTTGTAACAAAATTAAATTGATCCCTGACGTTCGGGCCCGGATCTCGAGAAGACATACGGATCGCCTCTCGTCGCCTCCCTCTACTCTGTTCCCCCGTCATCCCCCAAAAAACTTTCTCTCCTTGTCCTGTGTTTCCGCCCCCGTACCCTGCGAACAGTCACCAAAGTGGGGCGAGTGTAGAATAATATCGACCAACTGTGAACCGAAGAAACGGCGAAAGAACGACGAAAGGAACTTAAGGTAGCTCACCGTTTGGTGTCGTATCTAGCTGGGGCTCCATATGGTGCTTAATACATTTTATGAAATTTACCAATCTAATTTGTGTAATTAATATTTTAAACTGATTCGAAATACTGAAATGGAAAAAGAATTACAAATAATTAGGGAAAATTTGTTTTCCTTATTGTAAGAGAAATTTAATTACTTTTTTAATTTTTTAAGAAAAAATTGGGAGGTTCGTCGAACGAAGTAAAGAAAAATACGTAGAAACTGTGTACTACGAAAAGCATTGAAACCTATGTTTGGATATTTTAATCTTAATTTTTAGTTTTATTTGATCGTTAACATCACAACATCGTTGATCACCTAATATCTTTCTTTGAAAATATCATTTTTTTTATCTAAGTACAAAGTGATTAACTTCTCAGTACAGTAAGTCCTCGATGAGTGTTCGAAAGCTCCTCGACGTTGACAAGGAGAGACCCCCAGGTGTAACGTTGACATTTTAATAAGGTTTAGCACAGTGATAGAGCTTGGAATTCCGAAACCAATAATGATATTTCTTTCAGCCGCGTGTGGCCATTAGTTTATGAAATATTTCATGTTCAGTGCCTAAGAATCTTCGACCACTAATCGAGGATTCACTCTACCAACTACAGTTCTCTAAAGCTCGTGCTAAAAAGACAATTTTTATAACGTTACTGTCTCAATAATTTTATCCCCGACCTTCTCAATTTTTTGGAGCAATCAAAAGTTAATAAATTCAATCTACAATTATTAAAAATTTACGTGACCCCCCTTAAAGAAACTAAATAGAAACGGAGAAACGGATCTTCGGCCGGCCCGAACAAGTAGGCGGAAACAAGGAAGAGAGCAAAAGAAATTAAACCCTTCGGTCCCGCGAGATCCTTTAAGGTGGCCGATCCGCGTAATGGAGAAATGATTTGATTAAAATGTAAAGAAGGTACGGACCTTCTGTTTGCGCATTTCACGGTTCGCCTGTAAAAAGCACGGGGTCTACACCCGTTAGACAGATGGCAGTCGCCGCACTCAATGGCCTGTGCATATATATATATATATATATATATATATATATATATATATATCTGCCGTTGCAACCTGTCCGCCCAAGAGTCCTCTTCTCTACGTGCTTATAAAACCAAGAGAGATCTCCGGATTCCGTGCGGGTGAACCCCGTGGAATCGTCGAAAAGGCAAGAACTCGTCGCCAACGGCGACTTCCCAACCTCCCCAGTACCACCATTCTTCTCTTCTTCTCCCTCTCCGTCCCGATTGGAGTCGAACAGATATTTTTCTCGTACCATTCGCCCGGTATCCCCCGATAAGCAAACGTATTCCGACGCCCTCACGTGCATACGTATGTATACATAAAGAATCCGTAAGAACAGGCCCACGTCAGCCGGTCGAAATTACCGACGGAGGAAAGTCGGGAAACACGCGAGTGACCAACAACGAGAGGTAAGCACGCACACCGTAATTGCGCCAAGCCGAAAATTCAAACGTGCATAATACCGCGGATTCGGTTGCTGCTGCGGGCGTGTACACGAACGTAACACGCCGCGAAAAACGGAATTGAATGTATAATCGAACGTCACGGAGGTAGACAAAATTATCCAAATATTTTTCATCCCGAGGGTAGTCGGTCTGCGTATGAATGGGTCTGTCGGAATGATTGGTCAGTAGTTCTGGGCAGAAGAAAGAAATAATTGAACAATGGGATCGGAAACGCATGTTGTAGGCGTGTCGGTTCTGTAGGTGACACGCAGGGGTTAGTTTGTATATATCCAGCTTCCGGTGAATTAGGCTGTTCTACCGAATTTCCGATTGTCGTGGAAGTATACCCCAAGGGGAGTGGAACATTTGGTACAATCGGTAAGAAAGTGAACCCCCGCCGCGAGCATATACGAAATGTACACAGAGATGGAGCAATCATCATTATCTGAGTACAAAGAGTTTCGAATGACGAATAGAGGATGCAACGAAAATTGCTGAAGGTACAAAGAAATTGCTTCACATTTGCATATGTTTAAGAACCGTGGAAATTCCAATGTTTCATAATAAAAATGGATACGTCTTCGTGAACTAGTCCACGTTCATCGAACAAATTATCTAATCTCGTTAGCCGTTCGAATCGTTGGATAACGCTCGTAGATACACCGTAGCTTTTCCGTCGTACGTATATTATTGGAGCAGCATTTTACCCAACTCTGAGACGTCCACGCGCGGTAGCAACGACGGTGGTTAACAGCTTGACCAGCAGCGGATATCCTCTGCGCCGGTTCCACCGGTACACCTACCTACCGATCCTAATGCCCTGCCGTGTCAGTACGCTGTCGACTTTAGTGGTTTAGGCCCCCTCCCGCCCCCCCCCCTACGATCGCCAGCGCGGTGGCCTGCTCTCTAAATAGTGGCTCCTCGTATTCCGTTCTAATCGAATGGAAACGCCGCCCCTGCTAGCTCTGTCCCCCTCCCTCCCTCCCTCCCCCTCTCCTCCCTCGTCTGTCTTTCTCTCCTCTTCACTCCTCCCCTTCCTATTTCGCGAAAAGTAAACCCGGGAAAAGATGGGAATGGGCGTGAAAGGAAGGAAGAGGGTGAAACGTACCGTTGGCAAAGGGGCGGGTGGAGGGGGGAGGAGAGAGAAATAAAGGGGAAGAACGACGAGCAGCGTGGGTGGACAATCCCGAGGAGGTACTCGAGAGGGAGAGAGAGAAAGCAGCCAGAAGGTGATACGGCGAAGAGGCACGGTCGAACGGTGTCGGTGGCAACGGAAATGGTAGGGATGAACGGGACACGGTTCTGGGTGGGAGACACCGTGGATTCAACCCAGAGAAGCGGGGATGGATAACGCAGCAGCGCGTTCACGGTGGGGACTCAACGCGATGAACACACACACGTACACACATCGCGGAGCTTAGGGAACAGGGGCAAAGAGAGGGGATGAGGGGGGGATGGTAGAGGGATCGTGGTACAAACCTGGTGGCAGCAATCACCGTGAGTGGGCGACACGCGCTTCTCTTCTCTTGGGTTATCAGCCTGATGAGCCACTCTCCGACCTTCTCCCCTTCCTCCCCTTCCCTTTCGCTTTTTCTTTTTGCTCCTCTCTTTCTTCTACCGGACCTCTCTTCACGCTCGATTCGTTCGTGTTCCTGTTCCTGTTTCTCTGTTCTCCAACCGTGGCCTCGCTACCGCAACGCCGGAGTGACCGAGGCAGAGTTTATCACCTGGACTCACCCTTGTTCTACCTACGGATACGTGTTCCACGTAAATAAGATCACCTTCCGCGACTCGAGGAGAGGAATTTCTCGATGAGTGCTCGAATGCTCTCGGAACTGACAAGGAGGGGTTCTGGTCGTAACCAGGGCTTGAAACGGTTCCGAAAATAACTGTTTCAAACTCTTATATGAAAGTTCCGATTGAACGAGTTATGAAGAACCTTTATTCTGAATAACTGTTACGAAGAACCTAAACCGAAATCATAACAGTTTTCAAGCCCTGGTTGTAACGCTGACTTTTTAATGGGGGTTAGCGGAGTTAGATGGAGAGCTGGGAATTCTGAAGTCAATGATATTTGGGGGATATGGATCGGGGACTCCATAACCAACAAAAGGAACATTAATATCGATCGAAATAAGGAGGGCTTCGTGGTGAACCGAGTAGAGTCTCGACTTTCGGCACCGGGGGTCGTGGGTTCGAATCCCGGTTTTGGACCCCCATTTTTTCCAACGCTCCTACACACATGGATTACCGTATTAGGTTATGTTTCTTTCGGACTATATTACGTGATTTTGGTTGAGTGATTTCAAAAAGTATTTATGTCTTCTACAAGCTAACATGTAGACATTTATAATATGTGAAACAAATGTTTACATGTATTTGCAAAAAATCAGTATAACTATCATAAGTCTGGTTAAAAAATGTAATCTTCCAGTGAGTGAATCATTGTTGCACTTCGGATGAATGTTTCTTCCTTATTATAATGAGTAAACTAAATCTAGTTTTACATACATTGGTTCGTTGGCTATCAGAAAATACCGATATATTCATCAAACTCATACTTTCAGAATTTCGGGTTTATTTCGTATTAACAAGTTAGAAGGGATCGATCGCCGGTGCTCTTTATATTTCCAATGCGATTCGATGCGAGAACGTCGTCCCCCCCCCCCCCCGTCTATCTGTAGCGAGCGGAAATTATGGAAAGGAAACACACACAACAGTCGGCGATTCCGCGATGCAAGCGGTCCACCGCCACGGGTAATCCCCCTGTGTATATCGTGAGTACGCCACTTAAGCTAAACGTCTGCCCAGAGGTTCTACCATATGACGCTACCGATCGAGTGGAACTTGCTCGCCTAGGGGCTGGTAATGACGGCAAGGGGAGGAAGGGCGCGCGATGTTGCCTCTGCGACACGCGGTACCGTCGTATAGACAAACAGCGAACAATTTGTATTAAAATGAGCCCACGGTGGGCCCGTGCACCGTGGAGCGGTTTCTGGTAGGGGGAGGGTGGGGGAGGGGGGTGAAAAAATTCCAACCACCCGGGAAGCTCGAGGAGGAACGAGATAGTATAGGCAGTATGTAATATGCTTGGTTTGCTTAAACCTTTGACTAGTAAAGACGTATATATACGCCCTCACATGTCTATCAATATCTGCGAACTCTTATTATACTTGCTTAGATTTTTTTGGTATAGCATATGCAGCTCTAGAAAATCTTTCCGCCTTGCCATAAATGCTCCGAAGCGAACCAAAGTACATTGCACTCATCGTGACATCACTGCACAGGGATTCCTTGATAGGACTCCCCTTCTGAATCCAATCATAATAGAATATCCAGAAACTCAGCTTCGGGTAAAAAACAATTTATTAAGGGGACGAAAATCTTTCCGCCATGCCATCAAATCGCGTCTTCGCGAATAAATGGAACAGAACGGAACAGAACGGAACAGAACGGAACGGAACGGAACAGAACGGAACGGAACGGAACGGAACAGAACGGAACAGAACGGAACAGAACGGAACAGAACGGAACGGAACAGAACGGAACAGAACGGAACGGAACGGAACGGAACAGAACGGAACGGAACGGAACAGAACAGAACAGAACGGAACGGAACAAAACGGAACGTAGCCCGCGGAACGGGATCGGCTCCGACGATCGGTCAAGATCAGATCCATCGAGGCACGGCGCGCCCCCCCGCGGTTTTCTTCCATCGGAAATCCAGATCTCTACTTGGCGACGGCTGCAACCACGACCACAACGACGAACGACGACAACGGCTCTACGTCGACCAGTTTCGTTGTCATCCGGGCATGTTAAACGAATATGCGCGTCCGTTGTAGATGATAGGAAGGGGAACGAGAGAGGAGAAAGTCCCCGACGCGATGCACGCGTGTACGCGCGCGATCCCACCGACGGTGATCAATCACCTTCAAACCGCGGGTCGTACAATGCATGTCGTGCCACCAGAATCTTGCCGCTCGAGAGAGAGCTATTCCCCCCCCCCCCCCCTCCCTTCACTCGCGACATTCTGGGTTTCCCATCGAAAATTCCGAGGATTCGACCGACTCTTGCCCGACATTCATCTACCCTACTACCCTGGAGCAACGAGCGAAATTTTCTGCTCTTTCGATCGGATCTTACGAAAGATTTCACGTGTTTACGTTTGTGTATTCGTGTTCCCGATATAGAAATGTAATACCTGGACCACGCATTTGGCCAATAGGCTGTCAAATGTTAGAAAAAGTTATGTTGGTAAGTTAGCACCATTCTGCTTTCGTCTAACTGAAATATTGTAATGTTCATACTGTGTATATTTGTATAGAGTTATATATGTAATTAATAACATTTCGTGGCACGAACACGATTCGCTCGGGGAACAAACAAGAAATGTTGTATTACCTTAGGAACGAGAAGAAGTAAGTTATCAATTGTATTTCGGAAGTTGAAGCGAACAAACGTAAATCGTGTTAATTATTCATAATATTAAACTTGTATTCTCGGTCAAATTGTCGAAGAGCTGCTTCCTCGCCGATTTCGATGATTTTTTAATATATTGTAGATATCGACATTCTCAATAAATTTTTCCTTTTACGAAAATGTCGGACGGCCCTAGTTTTCGAGATATTCGTAAAGAACTGTTGGTACCATTACAATAAAGGTAAAACTGTTGTTTAGGGGACCACCTCCGATGATCTTGACCTTGATATATGTTGTCGAGGTCATCCTCCTAAGTGACTTTCAGAAGATTTTAGCCACTGATAATTGTTTGCTAAAATGTTATTAATAAACAAAAATTTGTCCGTATATTCATGCTGGCAATAAGTAGAAATGGACCTTTTGACACGGCCATTCTAACTGGGTCTAGGTATTATACGTCTATGGTTCCCGATGGAATATTATAAAACGATTTCAGTACAAAATACAGCAATGAAAATCCGTGTGTGTACACACATGGGATTAGGATGAAACGTAAATCGAACGTTGACCGTTCCGAAATCTAAAAGTTTCGGATGTATAAATACGTGGAAAACGTCCCCGCGGGAGTTACCCTTCTTGCGGCGATCCGTGGATAACCTCGAGGGTTTTATCCCACGACGGAAACGAGGATCGCGAGACGAATTTCAGAAAAGCCTCGGGTCGATTTCGAACGGGGGGATAGAGAATGACCGTCGTAAATGTTCTCGAAGGGGGCGAACGTTGTGTTATCGGATTCGATAGCGAGATTTTTGCGAAACGGTCAATACATTGGTTATATCACGTTGTTCCTATTCTGTATTAAAGGGAAAGATAGACGCGGAACTTTGAATCAGCCAGTAGATTACACGAATACAAGGTAAACTTTCCCAAATCGTACCCATTAAGAGCAAATGGCCCCTACGTGAAAAGTAACAGTGAAAATTAAACAAAATTAGTAGTAATCGACTATTTATTAATAGAATAAACAGTTTAATAAACTCACACAAAAAGATATGATCCCGAAAACGGACCCTCGCTGGGACAATAATCTTATAAGGAGAAATGCTTCAAACCCTCGTAAATTCGTTTTTTCCTCAACAAAAGCCCCCGTGGTGGGAATAACGCCTGGACAATAATCGTGTAGGACAAGCCAGACGATATTTAATCTGGAAAAAGTACGATTTAGAACTAATACCTCTAAATCAATGATTCCCAAAGTGTTGAGTCGCGACCCCCTCGGGGTTCGCAAGAATAGCTGCGATGGATCATGAGGGTTTACAAAATAAAACAAAAAAATCCGTATTAATGTACATTTATTTGGTATTTACACTAGAAAATTAACGTGAATTGCGACCCTCTTGAAGGTCGCAAGTAAAAGTCTCGTCCAAAAATATTCGAGGCTCTGCATAATTTCTCGCCACGAGCGCGAGCAACAGGCCGCCGGAGACTGTCCCGATCAAAGTGTCGGCAGTAGTGTCTGTCTGTCTGGTTTACATTAGAACTACATAGATCGTAAGCCGCCGGACAGAAAAGGTAAGCGACGCGTGCCACTTATAACATCGTGTTATCGCTCGAAAACCAGGCCTAGGAGGCCAGATACCAGATTCACAAGCAGCTGAGAACAGAACCAAATAGATATGAAACCAGGTTACTTCATCGCGCATCAACTCCCCCTGTCTCAGATCATCGACGGAGAATAGAACGGCCGTGATAACCAGTTGTGTAAAAAGTGACTTAGGAAGGACCTTCTGCTATTTGGTATCGAGAATTATTGAGATATATGTCAAATTAACACTCAATTTAACATTTATTTTAATACTTGAAATCAATTTACCAAGTGGTAGAACGCTCTTCTTTTACGCCACTTTTTCCCCCTAGCGGAAACCGAGTTTGCTCGCGAAGGTAAAAAGAGCAAATTGACAGCAATAAATTTTTGAATTTCTCTAAAAAAACCATAGTCACCTGTTTCCGTATTTGACTTAGGTTTAACAGGAAACACCAGCTGACAAAATAGTGAAGCGAATTGGCAGAAAGTCTTGCAACATAACCTATAAGAAATTTAGAGCAAAACCGGAACAAGGTTTGCGCAAGCCAATCTGCTGCATATGTTGATGCCAATTTGCTGCCAACAAAATCTTGCATCCAAAATTGTAGCCATAACCTTATACCGGGCATTGGACAAAATTTGCCATTGCAGGTTTGGCCGAGTGAAAGGGAAACAGATAAGAGAGGGGATGGTTCGCTCGTAAAAATTTCGTCGAAATAACGAACGGAAGGGCTTGGAAAGATCCGACGATAGTAATCCTCGGGAATCGGGTTGGTATCTCGAGAGATCGGTCGAGGAAGAACACCCCTAGATGACCACCGCACGAATCTCGCGCCATTAGTCGTCGGTCGAGCGAGTGGAACGATGGTGTGGCGGCTATTCGCCAGTGAAAAAAGCAAGGTGAACAGAGAGACGAAGAAACGATGCTGGCGTGAACGAGCGCGCGGATGAACGGATCAGCGAGGACGGACGGGTATGGCCGCCCATCGTGCGTGGGACACCGCGTAAAAATGAGTTGTGTCAACGTGCGGCTCGAGGGCCCCCCCCCCGCGTGGTCGCCACCAGGTGGTCAGCTTGTTTTATAATACCGTGCCCTCTTGGTATATACGGGCTTCTAGGGCGACCGTTCGGTTTACACGCGGTCTTCGAACAACCGAATCTTATTCGTCGCACTCGATCCGTCCCCGAGAACATATCGCTGTTCCCCATCGAGGATCGAGATTGCTTGGGAGACGCATTAAAGGGATTTCGAAAAATGACGAATCTTCGTTTAGAACAGGGTTTCCCAAACTTTTTCTATAATGGAACACTTCGCAAAACCGGAAATTTTAACGGAACACTTAGCTTATTTTTTAGGTTTTGGTAATTCCTACTTGTAAAACAAAATGTTATTAAAACACATTATTTATTTAGTAATTATTTTTAAATATAAGACTATAATATAAAAATAACTTACTTAATGACTTTGATAATAAAACCTTTCGAAATTGTCGCGGAACACCTATGCAGGTTCAGCGGAACACAGTTTGGGAAAGCCTGGTTTAGAAGAATACCTACTTTCTTCGGATCTTTGTTTAAACAGCACTTTCAAGTATGGAAATAATATCGTCTCGATAGGTATGTACATAGAATCGAACTTTGTAATTATCGCAGTGTTTATACGAAAAATATATTACGCGACGTGTACCTAGTAGTAACGATTACAGTAAATCCTCCATGAGTGTTCGAGGGCACTGACAAGGAGAGATCCCCAAGTGCTAATATTTTAATAAATTTACCACAGTGATATATCTTCGAATTTGGAAACCAATGATATTTGTTTCAACCACTTATAACCATTAGTTTATGAAATATTTAACGTTAAATGCCTAGGTGCCTTCGAACACTCATCGAGAGTTTCCTGCACCTTTAGATTGAATCGAACCACGCGACGAAGGCATGGTCCCTTACAAGAACAATTTTTAATCTCTCCACGGAAGATCGTCCGTTTTGATGTCCCGAAGAAAAAAAAAAGAAGTAAGTAATTGCGTCCAGTAATCGAATCGCGTTCAAGGCAAAAGTGGCGAGAGAGAGAGAGAGAGAGAGCGTAACTCCTGGACACACCCGATCCGCGAGTTCCGTTTCACGTGGATGCAAGAATCGATTCGAGATGATTAGCGATAATGTCAAGGGGATCCCGGAGGCACGTCCGTGATGAGTCCGTGACTGGCGTACCCTTCTATGTCGGCGTGGTTAACTCGCTCCAGTACGTAACCACGAATCCACCTAATTGAAGTAACCACAAGGCGCAACGCGGCACGTTATACGGCAATGCAATCGAGGAAACGAAACCCCGGCCGAGAGTCGGTAGGGGAAGGGAGGTGGAAGAAGAGGGGGAAAATGGAGAGACCGACAGTGGGAACAGAGCAGAGGACAGGGGCTGACGAAAGAAAAAGAAAACGGGAAAAGAATAATCGAAGAGGGAAAGGAGCGTACGTACCTCACCAGTGAGCAAACTACGTCTACGTTTTATACCGTTGGACCCCCGTCGCAACGACTGCCTCCTGTTTCTGTCTCTCGGCACCCTGCACTTTCGTTCGCACGTGCCGATTCGAGCAGAGAATACCGACCGTATCGAGTTCCGTGCACTTACAGAGAACCCCCATTACATTCTACACGCGAACGAAAACAATGAACGGGAAGGGAGAGAGGAGAGGGCGAGAAAACCGAAGCTATTTCAACTGATCCTCCTTTATGCATAGTATAAATATATTTATATGTGAATATTTCGTTATATGGTTTGTGTCTACATAGATTGTGACACGTACAATGATACTAAATGCCACCCACGATCGACCGGATACAAAGTAGTCCAAGACGATCGTTGGTTCTCTTCCGTGATACCTCGTGATCGCCTTTTCGCGAGCAATGACGACTTAAACCACCGACAAGCGAAGGCGTTCGATCGTGCCACAGACTGTTGTGTCTTTCCAAAAGTTTCTCTGCTCGTGTGTGTGTGTGTGTGTGTGTGTATCCAGTCTACGTAATAGCTTACATAAGTTTGTGGGAAAACATTAGGCGGTGAATGGTAGATTAACAAATCATACGATGGTCGCTTAATAAATAATACGTGAACTTTATATCGACCAAGTACTTCTCTGTTTCTTTAGACTTTAGACTGTTTCTATTAAACTCCCAACAATTGTTCCTTTTTTTTTTTTTCTTCTTCATCTTCCGCGGTTAACACCGCCCATACCGCCAATGATTTCTGATCGTTCAAATCTTACAAAATATAAATGCGTATTATTCGTACCCTCTTTCTCTGTCGGTATTAATTAATTCGCGTCGATGCGTATCGATGTGGCAGACGTTGATATGTACAAAATCCGATGTTCAAAGGTCCTTTGAAACCAACACGTGGTCTATGAGAAACATTTCCGCGCGATCTAGCTGCCATCTAGAATTTCGGAATCAAACTGCTAGAGCAGAGTTGAAAATACTTGCAACATTATCTGTATATATATATAATGAGATAGCAGTAACTTTTTCATTTAGCTCGTTATATGCAATCTAAGATACACGTACCTAAACAATGTATCTATGATATATATATATAAAGTATGTCTATACATTAATTGCAAAATCTCTAATACTGGTCTCGATAGAAACAGGCAATTTAATCCAGTATGCTGAAAAGGAACACTTTGATTGTTTTCCCCGTATCTTGGAAACTTTGATTTCTGACAGACTCAACGTATGCCTTATATCCCGATTCGTTTCGTTCGCGAGTCACGTGAAACGTGGGAAACGCTATTAATCGATAGCACCAATCATTGTAATAAAAGTGTCAATGGAATTCCGTACGATACAGATCTTTCGAAGAAAATTTATAAATGTAGTAACGCTTTTGATACGCACAATTTCCGAAGCAAAGTTTACAAAATTAGAAAACTTTTGTGCAGTATAGTTCGAGAAATATGTTTGACCGTGTCGAAGAAAACTTCGCGAAGCCAATCAAAATTTCAAGCTAAAATTTTACGCTGCGTGGAATGTGATCGCGATTTCAACGTGGCAATATACAAGTAAGTCGATTGGAATTGTCGCGTTCATACCTAGCGGCTGTTTGCTCCTCGTTTCGACAATTAATGTTTCTTTTTCAAAAAGGAACCATGTAAGCACAGTTTCAATTTTCTAACGGTGCTTCATACTACGTGTTAGACTCGCCGCTTGCTATTTTTACGCATAACTCTGTTTCCCTTTCGGACATGCATAGCATCGTAAGCAAATATCCTTTTTACAAGATAACACACTTCCTTTTCTTCACTGGTTCCGGAGGTTCAAGTGCAGCCAAGATAGCTTCGTCAAACACGTTCTTCAAGCCCTTCTGTAAAATTAAAATCGCTGTAAACTTATAAAAAAAAACCACAAACTGTATGAAACTGACACGCATCGCCACTCATAGCGCATTTACCTGTGTAAGAGCACTGCATTCCACGTATTTCACAGCTTTCAACTCTTTGGCAAGCTTTTCTCCTTGCTCCGCCGATATCGGTTTTTGCTTATTCTTTGCCAATTTTTCAGTAGTAGCGACGTCGTCTCTCAAATCAATCTGGGTACCAACTAGCAGAAACGGAGTCCTCTGACAATGATGTGTTATTTCGGGTACCCACTAAAACAAAATACGCGTATGACACAAACTATTTGATCTCGCTTTTTGCTAGTCTAACTATTACATCCTAAAAATAAATACTACGAATAAGATTCAACCTTTTCTTTAACATTCTCAAACGACGAAGGAGACACTACAGAAAAACAGACTAGAAATACATCTGTTTGTGGGTAACTTAATGGCCGCAGTCTATCATAATCTTCCTGACCTATGACAAAACAAAAAATTAATATCTTCCTCTTACGACACAAAGTAAAATATTAAATGTGAAATTAAAGGAATCATTACCAGCAGTGTCGAATAATCCCAAGGTATATGGATCTCCACCTATCATTACTGTGACAGCATAATTGTCAAAAACTGTCGGTACATACTCTGATGGAAACTTATTGGTTGTATAGGAAATCAAGAGACATGTTTTACCCACGGCTCCATCACCTACTACAACACACTTTATTGTCTGCATATTGATAATTTCTATAGTACCTACAGCAACTGTAACAAATACATACATTTTAAATCACTGTAACCAAATGGGTAAAAGGTTAATCGCACTACCAGTTTCTCATTGAAATGTGTACAATATGTAAGCATGCTCTGATAAGAACAAGCAACAAAGGCAAGATTACTTAAATACATTAGTATTCTGCTGACAATGCAAATAATATTACACACTTCTGAAACTTTCACTTTATGCAAAAATGAGAAGTAAATAATGTTTCTCTCGTGAATCATGTGTGAGCTTACTACGCCCTTAACCTACAACTACATACCTAATTCTTTCGTCTTAACCGATTAAAGCATTTGAAATTCCTTTTTACCTCTTACAGAATTGAGTGTTTCGTAATATTTATCACGTTAATTCACAATTGGAGAACTAATTCTTATTTTTGAAACGAGAGAGTATTAACATACATCTAACAAGAAAATATGTAATATGATTACCTACAACCGTCCAACTGTCACTAAAGGGTAAAATTGTATCTCATAATCTTAAAACACATAGACTGAATGGTTTCAGATATTTCGAAACAAAACAAAAAACAATGTAAATAACATCTAACAATCCGGATCTATCAATCTCAGTATATACTATATACCTTACTACACATTTAACTTGAAATATACATTTCCCCCATACACTGATTCACTATGCAATACCCACAGTAGTAAATGAAACGAGAGTGCTCACGCTCGGGAATTTGTTGTTTCCGGGCAAGGCTGCACCAAGCGGCCAATTCTGGCATAAAGTAGGACCCGTGATGTGTGAAAAAGTGGGGTCATAGAACCCCCGGAGCATACGTAAAAGACCCCGTGTGTGAAACACAGCCGAGATATAAGAATAAACCTGACATGCAATGTAATTTTCTGTCCCATGCTTCGAGGGCGTCAGAAGCCCCCTTACAATTTTAATGTCAATACCCGACGTTACCGATAAAGCATGAATTCTGAGTATTATTAGCACAAATGAAGTGTCATATATATTCCATTCATATTGCGTGTATCTACATGATTTCACGGGAATAAAAATATCCGATGCTTCAATTTAAGGTTAAGGAATAAATATGACAGTCATGAAACATGAAACGGAAAAGTATATATTTTTTCACTTAACTACAAGACAATTTATTCTAATTGCATCGTTAATGGACATTTTATTAATGTTACTTTTTACATGTTCTTGTTTTATTCGTTTTTATATCTTGCCTTAAATTTGTATATTTGTAACAGATAAATTCAGAATAGATGTAGCTTCATAAATAGTCTATCGAATCTACCTTTTGGTCGGTGGCTTACAATTTGTAAGCCAAATTTTTTTGAATGCCTTACCGTAAGAGCCATCTCGCAGCTTCCGGGAATCGGGTGACGTCACGGCGTGCGAGCGAGAGCGGTAGAGCGAGCCACGGTATCGGTGCTCTCCGTCGGTGTTGACGGGTGCCGAGGAATTTCGGTGGTCTATGGGAGGGAGGTGTGCGAGCGAGAGAGTACGGTAGAGCGTGCCGAGTATCGGTGCTCTCTGTCGATCCAACGCGCTAGTGAGTTGCGTCACCCAGTTTATTGACTTAGCCGTGTACGCCGTGTCCCAAGGTCGTACCATCCCGTGCAGGTCTGTGCTTGCTTCCTCACTTTGTCGTGAACCGTCGCGGAGGGTGGTCGCGCGTCTCATAGTCGTTCTTTCTCTTGTTACTAATCCATTGTTTGTTGCAGGCATTCGATAACCATCAATTTATTTACTGTGCATATTGTTGTGTCCCCTCTCTTGTTACTAATCCCTTATATGTTACAGATGTTCGAGAACCATTGGCTTCGATATTTATCTTCTTATGTACTGTGATTCATTTAATGTGATTTATTTACTGTGCATATTATTTATTTATTTACTGTGCATGTTACTAATCTATATACTGTGCATATTGTTGTGTCCCCTCTCTTGTTACTAATTCCTTGTATGTTACAGATGTTCGAGAACCATTGGCTTCGATATTTATTTTCTTATTTACTGTGATTTATTTACTGTGCATATTATGTATTCTATGTGTATTGTATAATGAAAAATATTTTTCCAAACAGTTATTCCATCGAAAGAAGACATCGATCAACGTCTACATCTTCAAAGCGTGCGTCTACCACTGCGTTAAGTTACTGTAAGTTAAACTTAAATCATAATTCGATATTCATTGTTATATTCATATTCATCATCACATCGTTTATTATTAATTTTAGTCTATCTATTAATAGACTTAAATTGTGATCAGCCATTGTGCATACCAAGTTATTATTAATTCATTTTGCTCGTTGATTTCTCTACACAGACTTGGGGTATGGGCAGTGGGTCTGTACCTATTATGGTACGGGCAGTGGGCCTGTGCACTAAGACTGTTTGCCGATCCCTCTGGTTTCTATTGAGAAGCCAGATATCGGACGTGTTTAGTCTTTGCCTGGTAAGTAGGATTTGGAGTAAAGGCTCGTGCGCGCCTGGGTACAACGTACCCGCCTACGGAGTAGACGGGAGTCTGCTCCGTAAAAGGACTCTGTTTTACAGGGGATCTCGCTTGCACTACCATACTTGGTCATGACCTGTGCTCGGGTCTGGTACGTAGGTGACCAGCCCAAAGGGCCTGGAAAGTGAGAGATGGATTCGGGTTTGCGAGGTTGCGCCCGTCTTTCCTATTTTCTTAAACCAGGTTCTGGCGACAACACTTTCATCGCGATACTTGTTCATACTGTAGTTTAACGTGGTTCATCGTAGAATTAATTTTTGGCTTGGTATATTAGGTGCGTAAACGAAATGATCGATGGAACTTTTTCCATTCCGTCTATCTCTTTCGTTTGAGTATTAGCGACTACATTGCGTTAAATTTGTTATTTCGTATTACTAGCATTAATTCGTATTAATTAGAATATTAAGATAATATTAGTTCTAAGCTGAAGAACGAAGACAACCGACGAGGGAACTTAGTTTTTTATAGGTTTAGGCTCAAGAAAGAAGTCATCCGCCGAGGGATTTTAGTATCGGTAGTATTATATAGTTAAGATTTAAGTAATTTATAAGGTTTATTGTGAAAGGTGGGTAGATGTAGAACTTGTGATTCCATCTACTTGCCTTGGGCCTCCACTCGCAGCAACCTCCTCGTGGTGAGGCCTGGGCAATCCGTATTCTCATCGGTAAAGTATTGTAAACTGATGACAATATCGAGCTAATGGCTGCGAACGTCGAATCCATCTCATAAAACCACGTTCTATATTACATCGAAATAGGATTATTTTAGAAATCGATATGAGATTCAGTGTTCTAAAAATGTCTAGTACTTTGAATGTTATAGAAAATTATTTAGTGGATCTTGTAATGAAGCTTTATAAATGAATAACTTGTATTTTATCATAAATTGTTAAACAACAACCCCGTCTTAGTATTTATGAGAAATATGAAATCTTAATTATTTTATTCAAAAGATTTTAATTACGTTTTGTGCGTAAGTTCAGGACAGAACTGCCCTAGACGTGTGACGCGAGAAGATTTTAGAAATTTGTATTTTCATAAACGAAGTTAGAAACTAGTACTTGTGAGAACGGGAATTATTTTTCTTCGTCACACATTAAATTCGAAGTTTAAAGAACGTAGAATAATACTCTCTAACGGCTGGAAACCAGTAATTACAAGAACATTGTTAAAATCGCATTTGTTTGCAACGGTTGACACTGTATCTCGTCATGCGTACTCCGTTTAATTCACTTTACTATCTTCTACACTTTACTACTTCACTACTCATCTACACTTTCGTCTAAATAAAACATTCGATTTGAAGCTGAAAAAACGTAGATTAATCTCCTGTCATTGATAATAACAATAAACGACCAGAACACTGTTAAAATCGCATTTAATTGCGGAATACCACTATTTTTCGACCGGTGGCGCCATCCGTGGCGAATCGCTGAAACTACTAGCCAATTATATGGGTAGCTGTTTCAGCGATTAGCCACGGGTGGCGCCACCAGTCCAAAAATAATGGTTCTCCGCGATTAAATGCGATTTTAACAGTGTTCTGGACGTTTATTGTTATTTTCAATGACAGGAGATTAATCTACGTTCTTTCGGCTACACATTGATTGCTTCAGCTAAACCAAGGCTATCCGTATAATGGTGTACGAGCTGTCCAAAGTGAACTAACCGGGGTACGCATGACGAGATATACTGTCAACCTTTGCAAATAAATTGCGATTTTAACAGTGTTCCGGTCGTTTATTGTTATTGCCACTGACAGGAGAATAATCTACGTTTTTTCAGCTTCAAACTGAATGCTTGATCAAGACGTAACTTGTCCATAGAACGTTGGAAGAGCTATTTAAAGTGAACTAAACGGGGTACGCATGACGAGATACAGTGTCAACCGTTGCAAATAAATGCGATTTTAACAATGTTCTTGTAATTACTGGTTCCCAGCCGTTAGATAGTATTATTCTACATTCTTCAAAATTCGAATTTAATGCGTGACGATGAAAAATGATGTCCGTTCAGCGGTGTAAATGTAATCAAAACTTTTGCAATTGGGGTTGCCGCCCCATAAGGGGCTACGGTAATAGGGCATAACTAATTTTACTAATTCAGAGGTTCTGCACTATTGGGTCCATGCATTAAGTCCTGAGGGACAAGTTGAGACTAATGACGTTCATTTTAAGCGCTTAATTACTGAGATATTTGCATTTTTCCATCACTAGAAATTTTGATTCACCTGTCGATATAATTTGGCTAGCAGTTTGAAAGAATTGCCACGGGTGGCGCCACCGGTCGAAAAAATAATGGTATTCCACAATTAAATGCAATTTTGACAGTGTTCTGGTTGTTTATTATTATTTTCAATGGCAGGAGATTAATCTACGTTCTTTCAGCTTCAAACTGAATGCTTGGTCAACACGCGAGCTGTCAGCATAACGTTGGAAAAGTAATCCAATGTGAACTAACCGGGGTAGAACCCCCGTTGGAGACGCCAGAGACCCTGTGTGCTGAGAGCGTGGGGTCATGGAACCCCCGGTGGAGGCGCCAGTGTCCCCGTGTGGTACGCACGTGGGGTCACAGAACCCCCGCAGGGGCCACCAGACACCCCGTTGACGTTAGCGTGGGGTCATAGAACCCTCGGAGGAGATTTGTAGCTGGTAGTGCTACGTACATAAGAAATGGAATGAACATGTAGGCTACTTAGGAATGCATAAGAGTGAGTTTCAGCTGGATTAATGGACACCGACCAAGTCCATATCAACACATCTCGATTAAATTCAGAGAGATATACTTTATTGCTGTACGATGTGTTCTGAAATTGTTCACGTCCGACGCGACCGTTGCGAACAGGTCGCCGTTCAGGACGAGCCGCGCGAACGTAGCAACGATTGAAGGCCCCGCGAATCGTGTTGACACTTCAAGTCGCAGCAAGCGTGTTTTTCGCGTGAATAATCAACGAAAGAGGACTCATTCGGAGAAAGCGCTCAACCTGTCTACGATGACAGGTCGGATACGACTGACGATCGTCCATCGTAAAGCGCACAATACATGGGCCTGGTAAATGCCGATTACAACTGGGGCTCTGTAAAAGCACTGTACTTCACCGTGTTCTCCATGAATCTGGCCGGTCTGGTCGCCTTCGTGTTGGCCATTGTCTGGGCCGTGAGGTTCGAGAGGGGTTTCGGAGATTATCTGAACCTTGTCGCTCCAGGTTAGCCGTTAAAACGTTCCTTCGACGATCTTCTATCCCCGTCCTCGGGCACGTCAAACGATTTAGAGTGATGGATGACCCGTTAAACCAATCATGGTTGAACTGACCCTAACCTTTTTGCCCCCAAAATAATGTCCTAAACGTCGCAACTAAGGAGAGAACGGTCGGGGAAAGTACTCGGTAATCTTAACCGTGGGTTTCTGCAGTTGACGCGAGTCATGACATTTCACTTGATTCAACGATCCACAGAATTTCGTGGTCTGCAATCTGACGCAACTTACATTGTGTTTTGCGCATGCTATACATAGACGAGAATGGGAAAGTATTGAAACGATTTATTCGATTGATATATATTGATCGAACTATTACGAACACAAGGGCACACGAGGAATATTCCTGGAACCTATCATCACGTACGCGACAGACTTAAAATTCCGTCAAGCGTTGTTTCGGGAACGATGGATATGAGCAGGGATATTACGTCCAAACAGAACGTGTCTCAGTATTATCTATGACGCTCGTGTTAATGTCCCTGAAATCGATATAAAGCTTGCTTTGAATTTCGAGTATTCTATTACGATTGCATCAGGGTAGTCCCACGTTATATCCTCATGAGCAAACTCTGCTTTCGCTAGGGGAAAAAATGGCGTTGGACAAGGGCCTCCTAAAATTTGGTATCGGGAATTATTGAAATTCATGCCAAATTAACATTCGATTTAACATTTATTTCAGTACTTGAAATAAATTTACCAAGTGGTAGGATGCCTTTCTCTTACGCCGCTTGTTCCCCTAGTGGAATCCGAGTTTGCTCGTGAGTGTACTTAGAGCGAAACGATTATTCCAACGGATTATTCCCAACAGTGGAATATGTCCCTACGAATAATCGTAAAAAAAATACTCGTAGCTTAACGAACAAATCCACGACTTGCAGGTGACGGTCACGTGTGGGCCACGGTGATCGTGTCGGCGGCTATAGTCTGCTCCCCCGCCTACATTCTGGGAATGAAATCCTGCCTGTACCTGAAACTGGAAACGAGTAGAGTCGAGCTGGACGATCAGCAGAAGGTCGACGACAGCGTGGATCCACGGGACGCGAATCGTCTTCTATTCCTCCACGTGATCATCTGTTTGTTGTCCGGATTTCTGGTGGCGGTGTTGAACGCCACCTACCTGGCGCTGTTGAGCGGTTTCCAGCAGAAGAGCCGGGACGGCCTGACGGAGGCGATACAGAAATACGGCAGCGACGTGACGGTGAAGTCCCGAATGGACGCGGTACAGGCCGAGTTCGAGTGCTGCGGGAACAACGGCTACGATGATTGGTTCCGCGTGCCGTGGCTGAGATTATCGATTGACGAGGGGGGAACGGAGGACGCGGAGAAGGGACCTCGACTGGAAGAGCAGTGGGTATAATCGAACCAATTACCGTTCAATCGTGACCCCGTTTCCATTTTCGTTTCACGCGTGGACAATTGTACCCTCACGAGTAAACTCGGCTTCCACTAGGGGAAGAAATGACGTAGAAGGGTCTCCCAGCACTTACTAAATTTATTTCAAGTACAGAAATAAATGTTAAACCGAATATTAATTTGGCATAAATTTCAGTAACTCCCAAAACTGAATGGTAGGAGGCCCTTCGGGAACCTCATTTTTTCCCCTAGCGGAAGCCGAGTTTGTCAGTGTACTCGAGAATGTCTACACCTTTAATCCTTCGACGTTTTATGTATAATACTGCACATCATTTTTCCTTGGCCCTTAAAGTTACCACGACGCTGGAAGACTCGGAAGATCGGAATATACACCTAACTGCCCTTGATTGTTCGTTAAAGATCGGTCCCGGAGGAACAGGACGCGGAACAATCTACGTTTGCGGACGTGCCTTTTTCCTGTTGCTCCAACGACATACCGAAACCTTGCGTCCACCATGATATCCTTAGCCCGAGCGCCGCCTACGATTACGATCCTAAACGTCTCACGATCGCCACCATTGGCTGTCGATCCAAGATTGTAGATCGAGCCGAGACCATCAGGATATTTCTGTCGGGATACTTGGTCCTTTTATCCGTTTATCAGGTACTTATACGCGATCGTAAAGAGATTCGTATTGACGTTCACTGGCAACACGATTCGTTTCTCTCCCGACAGGTGGTGCTAGCGTTCCTGGCTCGTTTACTCCAAACTGCACACGGCAACGAATTGTACATAGGACCTAGAAAGACTCTGTACCACGTCTGGATACTCTTTGGGCCGGAGAACGCAACTGCAGACCCGATCCCGAAACGAAAAAGGAACGAGGAAGTCGGACCCCGAAAACGAAGCAAAGCCACTATTCGGAGGCGACTACCCTCCTCCTCTTTTTCTTCTTCGTCCTCAACCGTTGAAAGCTCGGACGGATTAGAAGAGATTGGCGTCGCGAGGAAACGTGACAAAGGGAAAAGGAACACTGGAAATATGTTAAACAAAATCCGTTCGAAGCTCTCCTCCGTCAAGTCGAAAAGCCTACCCTATGTTCTCAAATCGTCGACGTCCAAAAGGCTTCGAGTTCGTCAACGAGACGTCACACGATCGGAGGATAAAGCCGTAGGGTTCGTGGACAGGGTTGACACGGTAGATGAAGAAACGAACGCGTACAGGAAACTTCTTTCGCACCATATAACAAAGTCCGAAGTCGTTCAGAGAGATCAGTATCGCGATACGGAACAAACTTCCTCTCCAGAGGATTCCTCGATGATACTAGATCTACCAGCTCCGCCATCTCCTCCCCTGTTTCTCGTGAAATTCGCCGTAGAAAAAGAGGACACGGGAGTACCTGTAACAAAAGTGACAAACACGGACAAAACGTTCGTCGAGAGGATAATCGGTAACCTGAACTCGGGTAGACGTAGAAAGGTACTCGAGAAATTTGGAACAATCGAGAAAAAGAGCAACGAAACGCGACACAGGGAGTGTGGAGGGGCGGATAACAGCGGATCTAGCAGCGATCACGCGTCGGGCTCGATTCGTTACAAGAAACCGATTCCTACGAGATCGAATGCCGACGACGTCTACGACAGATTTCGCGGCAGCCTTCAGCACACCCTCGCCAGACGGGAAGCGGCCGCTCAGGCGCGAAGAGGATCCAAAAGAATCTACGCAAAAGTGCCAGACACGACGAGAAGGAACAGCCTACTGGCTAGGCTTGGCTGCAAAAATGTCCCACCCTCTTACCGTTTGCTCGCTAACGTCGAGGATCAGAAACGACCCACGTCTACAGTACATACCCTACCGCCTGCTCCTCCACCTCTTCCTCCACCTCCAATTCCATCGAATCCAGCCCCAGTCTGTCGACAACAACAATGCAGTATTTGCCATCGTCCTGTTCAGCAAAGCCCAGCCTCTTCTCGCGGCTCTCCCGTCGAGGATGTTCGACTATTCACCACAGCGCCACCCAGAACAACGCAGCGACCCCAGAGAACAGTTTCTCGAGGTAGAGGCAGCGTTCGGCAAGGAATCACGTGTCCCCGGATCGATCCACCGCCGTTTCGAGATCGTTCCAACATCCACGGCGGCGCTGCTGTTTGCGACAGGTTCCCGTGGAAGCGTCCGTGCAGCTAACACACTTAAACCTCCCCCCGGAACCCCAGTAACGCGTGTAAAAACTGTACATATAAGTAGAGAGAATGTTTTTTTTTTTTCTCATAAGAGGCACGCCGAAGAATTCGTGTTTCGCGCGCGGGCGGCACTGACAAGAAGTCGAGAACGCATCATCGTCATCCACAGGCCCCCTTGTACAATACTTGATGGTTTATTTTTTGCCGAGAAGTAAAATACACAGGCATTTGTTTACAATGGTACTCGCCGAAGATAAAACTTGCTTTACGTCTCTGTAATACATCTAGCGACAATACATCGGTACTAAAAAGAGAGAAGCTGATATTTTTCTTCGTTACGATCATGGTTCTCCGTTTTCACCCAATTTTACTTTACAAACGGTTTTTCAAACATAATTACCCCATCGCTGTGTCTCTATCTCTCGCTGCTTCTTTATTATTTTTGTCTCTACTTGTCGAGTTTAGTTTACAATGTCCGCGCGAGGAGTTCTCGCCCTAAATCCGTTCCGTCTCGAGAATACAACCAGAAGTGTGGACCAGGAAGGGGGGTTACGCGTCCCGAACAGATCACTGGAACCACGTTTCGTCCTCCCCCCATGGTCGTCGCGCACCTTGCACTTCTGCACGGTGGTCCCAATTGCGGTGAATCGTCAGCGAGGCGATCCTCCTCTACCATGGGCGTAGCCAGGAGTGCAGGAGGGACACTTGATCCCTCCTTTAAGGGAAGAAGGTGGCCTTTGCCCTACTCTAGAGAAAAAATAAAATTCTGCTACCTCCTTGGAGGAAAACAGATGGTCTTTGCCCTACTTTAAAGGATAAAAATTGTAATTCTGCTTCCTTCTTCGAAGAAAAAAGGTGGACCCTGCCTTACTTTAGAGGAGAAAAAATTGAATTTTGCTCTCTCCTTCGAGGGAAAAAAATGGCCTTTGCCCTATTCTAGAGAAAAAATTGAATTTTGTTCCCCCATAGAGGAGTAAAATAATATTATGAAATTTATCTTAAGATCAATTTTGCTCGCCCCTTGACCTGGCTACCTCCATATCCTCTACTATACCATTTTACATCGCCAATGTCCTAATCACGGACACACGCCGGTCTGCACGCGATTCTCAGGGTTCTAAATCGCTTCCACAGAGAGGCAGTCGAAGGCGACGACCTCGTCCTTTCTGGCTCGAGAGAAATTGCACGCGACCGCGAGTCGACCTTCAACCCCTATTAACGAAAATGATAGCTTGCATATCTCTGCAAAACCTCTATTTTTCTCGAAAACACTCGAGAATCCCGTCCCGTGCGACTTTTCCCGAGCTTCTTTTTTTGTTTTGTTTTTTTCTACGCTTCGAGAAAACTCCTCGGCTTCACCACATTCGCGTTCCTCTCATTCGTTCACACTGGGACAATATACTCTCGTTTCCGCGTCCTCTATCGATCTATCCACCGCCTACGCGTTCTCTAACTACTTACAATTGTATCTCTGCCTGTCGTCTATACAATATCTGAATAGGTATTTAAAAGGTCGCGTACCACATAGACCCGGTTGGAGGTTCGATATGAGTTACTCGTTCAAGATACGAGGTATATATATATAACCTTTTTAAAATAAGTATATATTATATATGTTTATATACATATATATATGTATACTTATTCATCGAATAGGCGGTGATAAATAGTAACGACGAAGTAACAATACAATATTGCTCGATCCCGTATCATATAATATATATATATATAATAATAATATAACGATATTATTCGCTTGCGAATAAAGTAGCCTTTTCGCCACCCATTTTCTCTCTCTCTCTCTCTCTCTCTCGCACTTTCACACTCTTTTTTTTGTTATTTCTTAAAGAGCTACTTAAGAAAAGGGCTCAATCGCGCTCGTTCCGTTCATGTACACATGTGTCTCTGTTTGTCTGTCCCTCCTCTGTATGTATATTATTTTTGGATATTTTGTGTATCTATCTAGAATCGTACGTGTACGTGTGTATGTTCTCTGTTCTTTTGCCCGGGGTAAACGATCACGATAGGCCTAAAGAAAGTCTCGAGTCGCAATCCACATCATGCTCTTCTGCCCTCTCTTTTTCTTTCACACTCTCGCATTCACTCGTTTATTCTCTAGCCCAGTTTCCCTAAACTCTCCTCCTGCTCCTCTCATTCCTCCTTAGTACGTTCGTCCGGCGAAGCGTCCAAGGTTTTCTAAAATCTCTCTGCGAATCTCCTTCCTCTCTCCTCCGTTAACTCGAAGAAAAGTAAATCGAAACGGACAACGTGATTCTTTCCCCATTGTGTTACCGTTATTTCTACGCGACTCGAGGGAGCTATATACCTGTTGTAATGCATTTTGCGTGTGTAAAAATCGGGGGAAAAAACCAAAAACAAATCTATCATGTACTGTGTGACTGTGTGTTCGAATGTTCGTTACGCTACAGCTCTTCCCAAATGGAGATCAAAATTCACTCTCTCGCTCTCTCCCTCTCCTCGCTAGGGGCTATTCTTTGATACTACCAGGGGGGGGGGGATCAACGTCAGCTCCGACAGTGTCTCAGCGTTCTCTTAAAAGCTACAGAGGTAAGTGTACAGACGCGAATACTGTTTTAAGGCTGACACAGGCTGCTTAGAGAAACATCGTCTGCGATTTTTTTGGTTACGGTCCGCGGTGTCCTCGTCTGGTTCCTCGTTAATCGCAAAACTACACCCAAGTGGGGGTAGAGTACTATATATATATATATACGTATCGACGCAGTTAGCGCAGCGGGTCGAGAAACGGAACCGACCAAAAAAGTTGCTCGACTAAATCGATCGACTGAGGCAACAAGCGATATACTTACAAAGAGACAGACGTAAAAGTCGAGGGACGAGGATACCCAGCGAACCGCGAAACGAAATTATTAGGGCGAGGGTGGGGGGAATCTTTCTCGACATTTCGAGCGATCACACTCGTTCGTTCGTACAATACAAAGTGTATACAGTTATTACTTCGCTTCGTGTAAATACAATAATGTACAATCCCCTCTCAGTGTAATTCCTCCGTTAATCATCGGTCATCGTGTTGAATCCATTCGTTCGTATATTTCTCTCGCTTCCTTTCGTTTTTATTTGGAGTTTAACCTTACTGTGACCTCGGTGCGTTCGCGCGCACGCGCCGAAGAAACGGAATCGATCTACGGCTCTACGATGATGAAAATCGAGAGACAAAACGACCAACAAAATTTTTTCTTCTCTATCTACACATTAAACCGCGGTCTAATCATCGCGGGGCGTTATATATTCCTGCTTCGTTGCTTCGGTTTACGGTCGTCGAATCCTCTTCCATGCTCTGCAATCGCCCCGATATTGCTATCTTTCTCTCCTACTTTCTCCACCCTTTACTTCGTGCTCTGTGTTCCACCTTCTCTTCTGCTCGTGCTTCCTCTACTCTTGCTGGTTTGGCCGTTCCACGCCTTTTTCACGCTTTCGAGGGAACCGGTACAGGTTCTCGATCGGTGTTCGTGTACCGACAGAGGTAAAGGATAATTCGTCCCGCGTGTTTTCGAGCGTGTACCCGACGGAAACGATACGAGATCATTATCGAAACTGTTCCAAACGTGGAAACAAACAAAAAACATCGTCTGATTTTACCTAACTTCGCTTATCCACGACTTCACCAGTGGTTCCATCATCTGATTTTACATAGGTTAGCTTATCCACAAATTCATCAGTGGTTCCATCGTTTAATTTTACACAGCTAAGCTTATCCACGACTTCACCAGTGGTTCCATCGATTGATTTTGCATAGGTTAGCTTATCCAAGAATTCACCAATGGTTCCATCAATTGATTTTGCATAGGTTAGCTTATTCACGAATTCACCAGTGGTTCCATCGTTTAATTTTACACAGTTAAGTTTATCCACGAATGTCACCAGAGCCAGCGTATCATTTCCGTCGTGCCACGCACATTCGACACCACGCTGCTCCTCGCTACGACCTACTTGGCTGCTGCTGCCATTCGAATTACGCGCGTCCGTCTACCTACGTATCGATCCTTACTACTGTACACGGATATCTTGGTCGTAACGCTAATCGTGATAACAAATTACACGGTATGTATTTACCTACAATAGGGGGGGGGGCCTCGCTGTGCGTATGTGTGTCGTTCACGCGTGCAACACCACACGCTGTGCGGTCTATACTATTTTCTCCGTCTATATACATATACATATATATATATATATACACACTATATATGTATATATATGTATATGTGTGTCTGTCCTCTCGTGTCTCTCTTTGATTCTCTGCGTGTATATATAATATATGGCCGGTGTATGTATGTATATATGCCGTCGCTTGGTATATTATACGTGTCTCCTTTCTCTCGTATGCGCCTTTACAGCCCCCCTCTGTGTCTCTTTTGACAATATACACATAGAAATGTTGTATGCAACACGCCTGTTGTGTTGTTTTCTTTCTGAGGGTGTGTGTGTGTGTGTGTGTGTGTGTGTGTGAGTGTGTGTATTGTTTGTGTGGTTCTAGGTTGTTGATCGTAAAATAAGTACAGCGTGTGTGTCGTGCTCTCGTACAACCGATATCGTGTCTTCTACTGCTGTGTACGTGGTATCTCGCCGATGGTTAATAATTAATCTTTAACCCTTAAACAGGCGCGCGCTGATACTCGAAGAACGTTTGTTTGTATGGTTTTTTTTTTTTCATTATTATTTTGTACATGATCTAACGGATTCTAGGTTTCTATATTACTCGTTTTTTTATTTTTCCGTTCAAAATTAGAAATGTTTCTCGACTCGATCGTGAATCACACCACGCTAATCGTGAGAGGAAGAACTTGGATAAACGTGCATATATCGAAGACGAAAATTCTTTACAACTTGCTCTCTCTCTTTTCCTCTGTTCGTTCGTTTACGAAACGCTATCCGTTCGCATGGAATTGACTTGACGCGTCGCTTGTGAATACATACAACGTCTTTGTAAATCGACTGCAGAGAACAAACTACTGAATCTGTTTATTTTTTTTTTTTTTTTTTTTTTTTTTTTTTTATTTTTACTTTAGAGACTCTGGATTTAGGTCTAGATAATTCGAAAGTAGTAAAACTTGCCCCCTTAAGGGTTAAAGACGATGGTGGAATACGTACGTTCGAGCCACGCAGACTTCCGCAGACGGCGGCCTCGAACTGTCGTTGATGGAACGAGAAGCGGCAACGTAACCGCGACACCGTACCGAAAAATCATCAAAATATACTGTATTTGTGTTGGATGGAGAATAAAATAACGTACAATACGAGTGAGCAGTCTACACGATCTGAAATTTACTTCTCACCGTTCCACGAAATCAAAAGACGCACAACTTAAAGTATACTGATAATAACAACAACGCATTCACGCTCGGGGCACGAACAACGATAAATCGTGAGACGAAATCGTTAACAGTCTACGTTCGAATCTTCCGCGACTGATCGAAAAGCAAACGAGAGAACGGAAGATCCGAGAAACGAAAATAAGGACGGAACAAAATAACACGTTTTGTCTTTCGTCTGCAACAATCTACCATTACTCGGGGTATTAAAAAAAAAAGAAAAGAAAAACAATACAACAGAATTGAACTGCGGAGAACGAATGATCGAGAGTATCCGATACGTGTCTATATGACTATTGTCGATATTGATTTTACTGTTGACACTGGTGGTTTTATTGTAGCTGTTGTTTTTGTTGTTGTTGGATGTAAGTAGTAGTTGTGGTGGTGGTGATGATGATAGTGGTGATGATATTATTGGTGCTGTTGGTGGCCGACGGGGTACGGGTGGTCGAGAGTAGCCTTACTTGAGTAGCTGATGGGCTCGCTCGTTGGCCACCTTTATCCTCGTCTCGTTCGAATCGCCCTGCGTGCCAAAAAAAGAAACAAACGAAAGATCGTAACCCAACTCAGCCCTGTGTATCAGGATGATGTTATTGTCGGTCTGGTTACTTCGATTAATCTCCATCTCGGTTCTTGGGTCGTCGTCGTCTCTCGCTCTCTATCTCTTTCTCTCCTTCACACACACACATACACATACCCTCGCGAGCAAACTGAGCTTCCGTTAGGGGAAAAAGTGGCGTAAGGGAAGGGCCTACCACCACTTGGTAAATTGATTTCAGATACTGAAATAAATGTTAAATCAGATGTTAATTTAGCATAAATTTCATTAATTCCCAATACCAAGTAGCAGGAGCATGGTAGAAGAGCCCTTCCACTAGGGGAAAATGTGACGTAGTGGAAGGACTTCCTACCATTTAGTTTTGGGAGCTACTGAAATTTATGCCAAATTAATATTCGGTTTAACATTAATTTCAGTACTTGAAATAAATTTAGTGAATGGTAGGAGACTTATCTTCTACGACGCCATTTTTTCCTCTAGTGGAAGCCGAGTTTGCTCGCGAGGGTACACACACACTTTCTCTCTCTCTCTCTCTCTCTCTCTCTCTCTCTCTCTCTCTCTATCGTTCGTCTTCAGAGGCCAGAGAGAATATCGGAGGACACGACAGAGTATTTTGTTCACCCACCATAGGCAGCAACGACAACACAACGATGACGACGACGACAATCCTGTGGGGTTTCATCCGACAAATAAGATTCCAAAGAGTTAGTTGTGATATCGTACATATAGGTAGAACGCTGCCGTTCGAAAGTCTGAGATCGTTCCTCTTTAGTGTTCAACCAATCGATGGTTGTTACGGTATCCTCGCGAGCAAATTCTGCTTCCGCTAGGGGAAAAAGTGGCGTAAAAGTGAGGGCTTCCTACCATTTAATTTTGAGAGTTACTGAAATTAATGCCGAATTAACATTCGGTTTAACATTTATTTCAGTACTTGAAATAAATTTACCAAGTGGTAGCAGACTTTTCTTCTACGCCACTTTTTCCCCTAGCGGATATTTCGAAGATTTCGGAGTATATAAGAACCTACCATCTCTCCTCATTGGAGGGAAGAACCAAGAATAAGTCAGATCAGAAAAAAATTCGTTTAAAAATGCATTTAGAAAAAAACAATGCAGAAAGGTCCAAAATAGATTAACCCCATCAAAACCGTTCGTCATTCGAGGATTAAAGGACCCAAAAACTGAATCCATGTTGCACACACCTCGGTTGTCTTAACCCTTTCCGGTCGTATTTATCCCAAACACGTGTAATTTGATGGCCGAGACCAGACCACTATAGACAGAAAACTATAGACCACAGGCGATCCCAAAGTTTCGACAGGCAGCACATCGCGCGTGGTCGGTAAAAGTATCCGTAGAAATCTGCCGTACCGACCGAACGACGGACAAACAAGATGATGTGTGGTGTGTTACAAGGGCGGGGCGGGGGGTAAGTACAAAACTAAACGGCCTGTAGGAGGATGGTTAAGTACGCGGGGCCGGGTCACGTATAAAGAGACATACACGCGTGTATACACAAAAACAAGCGCCCGTTTTGCCAAAACTCTCAGCGGAACGAACTCGATGATATTTCGTTGTGGCGGAAACACAGGTGAATCGAGTTCGAGAGACCATAAACAACGAGTTTCGTCGGTTCAACGGGGATGACGACGACGGTGTGTGGTGTCCGACCGACGACGAGAAGGCAGAAGAAAAGGGGTGTGGTCGTGGTAGTGGTGGTGGTGGTAGTGGTTGGTGGTGGTTGGTGGGCGTGTGTGAGCATATTTAACATATTAATTATCATTGGAGTATATAATATATATATATATATATATATATGTATATACATACGCGTGTATGCATATACATATAGAAAATTTTTGGGTGCTGTTATATGGCTCGAAGGAGACGGGTTTTACACGCGGGCAGAGAGACGCATTTTACTTGAGCAGGGCGTGCGCACGCTGATTCGCCACGGCTATCCTTGTTTCGTTCGACTCGCCCTGCGGATTGACCATAGTTCGGATTTGATCACAAGGTGCGGACATAAAGAGAGAGAAACAGATATATGTATGTATATATATATATATAGAGAAAAAATTCTTTGAATCGAACGCAAAAAGGCAACAAGTGTTTTGAATAACAGAGAAAATAAACGAGAACGGAAGAAAAGTAGAAGAAAGACAGTGACAAAAAGGGGGCGGGGCGGGCGGCGAATGTGGCGAACAAAGCGTGACCGCGAAAAGAGTATGGTGCAATAGTAAATTTTCTTTTCTTTTTTTTTCGTGATTCTTGCTTCGTCTTTTTCTCTTTTCATTCTTGTCGTCCCGATTGGTTTCGTTTGATTTTCATTTTCTTTTTTTTTGCGGTATGTGTGTGTATGTGCGCACGGCCGAACATAGATCAGACAGCCCGTGATTGGTGGGGGTTAGGGGGGTGGGGCATACGAAGAGAATGACGGTTTGTGCGATGACGCGGAGGGAGTAAAAAAAGGGCGCTATTCGTGCGGTGCACGTGCGTACGCATGCCAAAATGTGAAACGAAACGATCGTCTGTGATCGTGCATCCGTCGATCTTTTCTCGATACGAACTGTTTGAACCGGTTGAAAGCTTCGAACAGTGTTCAAACTGTTTGATCGTGCGTTTGAAACGTTCAAGATGACCACACACTGGTCGAACATCTTGTGTTCGAAGCGACCAAACACTGTTCAAACATGTGTGTTTGAATCGTTTTAACTGTTTGAAACGTTCAAGATGACCAAACACTGTTCAAACATGTGTGTTTGAAACATTTGAACTATTTGGACCGGCCGAATACTGTAAGAACTGTTTGAACATCTTGCATTTGACCCAATAAAACCCAGTTCGAACTGTCTGAACATTTTCTGTTTGAATATGTCCAAACACGTTTGGACTGTGTGTTCACAAACGTATCACTATATATCCATAACGTTCATCGCTTAGCTTCTCGCCTTCCCGACGATCGTTTCGTTCACGTGAAATAAAACTTCCGTGCCAATAGAAAAGAATGTGTACACTTAGAGTAGAGAGGAACGTTCTATCGAATGCGTTCCTCACAGGGGAGAAAGGTGATAATCCATGTAGACCGCGTGGAACCGTTGAGCTCCGACTTCGATGAGAGCTCGCGGACTACTCTCGTTAGAGGGAATTCGTAACAGTTTCGTCGAATGGGTCGCGAGTCAAGGATCATATTCTCAGGAAGAAGGGTGGGTAGAACGGTGGATGGTATGAAACGGAACGCGTATTCGTACGATGCGTTGCCTATCGTCGTCAGAGGAACAACAAAAACCAGAGATTAATCGTTTCACATCTACGATGAAAAAATGAGCTTCGCCGTTACTCTTCGGTTTCGTGTATCACGCGCGACAGGCAGCTTTTCGATTCATCACTTTTATCGATTCACCCTTAACTGGTCAGCTGGAGTTTCTGCGGACGCAATTGAAATTTTTAGAATATGTCATTCTTATACAATAATTAGTTATACTGCCTCTCCGAGCTATAGTGACTTTAGGTGTAACCCTTTTAGTGGGTGTGATATGTGATTTACATTTTCAAAAAAATTGACCACCTCTGGACGCTCGACTTGCTAATCGAATCCCTACTGTTTTTACGAAGTCACTATAGCTCGGGGAGACATTATACAGGGATGCCTGTTTAGTTCGATATTCTCTGACACAAAAGTGTAAAGCAACCAGTTATGTACTATGTGATAATATTTCTGTATACAGCAAAAATTGTGCAAACAGCAATAAGATTTACACCTGACCAGTTAAAGGTTAGACTAGAGCTGATTCGCGTCGGTACTCGCGATTACCACGACGACCCACACACGCACGGGTCTATTATCCGGAAGGTCACGAGAGGGAACATCGGGGGGGGGAACACTCAGGCTGTAGGATAATCGAGGAGGGGGGGTCGTGTTAGAAAGCGAAAGCGACGACGAACGGTGTGTTTTGTGCATCGCTTTGAGCGCGTGCATATCGTGGTGTGATTAAAATCCACGCATGCTCCGTGGAGAGAAAAATACATAGCGGAGCTAATCGTACAGAATTCACGATCGTCGTTTTCATCGATCCTTTCCCGTTCCGGAGCTTACTGCCTCTTGTCGTGGTGTCGACAGCGTAACCCGCCAAGCATATATCGTGAAAATATCGAGCATACAGGATGTCCCACGATAAGTGCCGTTTGATATAACCACTGAACGATAGGCGATAGGACAAAAATGTAAGGAGACTTTTATCATCATTTCTTGTGTAGAATATCACCGTGTAAAAAGATTTTTTACCTTCAATTTTTCTGGGGCATACTAAAATCATCCCGTATATATTCTTTTTTTAAATGGAATGATATATTTTTGTCAAGGTCATTTCAAAGACATACACGCTAAACTTCTGTACTTCCATAATACCAAAACAAAACTATAGCATTCCATTTACAAAACACAAAATGACCTTAGTATGACCTTGAAAAATTGGAAATAATTTTTTCCCACGTTGATATTCTATACAAACATTGTTGATGCAAATTCTACTTACATTTTCGACCTATCATCTACCGTTCAGTGGGTATATTAAATGGCACTTATCCTGGGACACCCTGTATATGTCGAGCAAGCTCCGAAATTTCCGTACGCGATTTCTTTTTTTTTTTCTTTTCGCGCCGATCGCCGACACGTCGCCGTAGATCGACAGACACGCGGCGACGGTGGCTGCGAATCGAATTGCTCACCTTGCGATTGATCCTGTCGATCTGCCGGTTTTGATTCTCCAGCTCGCTGCCCATATCGATCGCCATGTTTCTCAGATTACCGATCATCGTGTTCACCTGGCCCATGTTATCCTCCATCTCCGTTTCACGGGCGTCGTTCGTGATCTTGCCGATATAACCACCTTGGGGACCGAGCCCGTTGCGTTCGTCCATCACGCGCTGTGGTTGATTGTTCACCACTTTTCCGTCGTCGTTGCCCTTCCATGTGCCTTCGTCCTCCTTGAAGCTGGCGCTTCTGTAAACCGAAATCCGATTAGCGCTTGCAACCACCACACGAGTTAACAGCGCACACACATACAACCGTCGAGTGTTCGAAGTTAGGCGTGTAGTCGTAAGGAGGGGCTAATGGTAAAGTTAGTCGAGTGTTTAACAGCGTCGACCCTTTGCGGATCCTATCACGATAATACGGTGTAATTCCATTGGCTAGTTTGTTGTTAGGCTTTACCGAAGTCGAATAATTATATATAGATAATTGTACGAGAAAGTACAGTAGTTCCCGGTTAATAAAAACATTTTTCCCCGTTTATTAAACGCGTTTTTCCTGGCTTAAAAGGGTGTTCCAGTTTAGATCTTTCGAAAAAAATGCTTTCCAAAGTATGTCCATAGAAGGATTTGTTTACTACACACAGTAAAACAGCTGTTCGAACTTTCGTCTCTATTTTAATCAACCCCAATGGTTCTCATCTTCGTCTCCGACACGCTCAAAAAGATACTGAACTGAAGAGAGCGTAACACAGCTGGAAGTTCCTAGCATACCACTTTCCCTCGATAACTGCGCGTCACGGACTCGAGGCTTACGCCAATCAACCGGGCACTACTGTAGCAACGATCAACCTGAAAGATCTCTAATATATCGAGATCTTGACGAGTCTGCCCATCCGCAAAGAGTCAAAGCTCCCGTGAATGTTTCCCCGCGAGTTTCAAATCGATGTGTCGTTCGCAACGAGAAACGTTGCTCAGGGAGTATCGCGGTTTTATCAGTGCTTCGCGGGATTTCAAGCAAAGTGAATTCGGTCGGCTGGCAGATTGAGAGATAGCTGTAAAACAAAAGGCTCCGGTTCGTGTAGTCAACGGGTGAAAAGGTTAAAGGGATACGGGACAGCCCTACTTGTTGCATGGAAGAACGCAGAGACCGCAGCACTTTTCCATTCCGGTGAGATTCTTCTCGGCCTCGCGCATGTCGGCGTTGATCTGGTCCATACCCTCCTCGATTCTGTCCAGTTGCTCTGTTTCATCGTACGAGAACAGATCGTTAATATCGTTTCTCGATAATTCGTTAATTTCGTTTGAGAGGTTCGAAAGGGAACGACAGACAGCACCGCGTACAGGATAAATAAATCACCGAGAAATATGTATGTGTTGCGCTCTACACCCACGCGTGGTGCTCAACTAAAGGCTTGTCGAAATTGACGGTCGAGGGAACGAAACTGAAAAACTTTGTCTGATTCCCTTTCGAAGGTAGTATTTTCCTTTTTTTTTATAAAAAAAAACCTGGATTGAATCGTCGTTTGTGATCGTTAAAAAAACTCTAGTAGGATTGTGGAGATCTATGATAGATTTGTAGAAATCATTTTTGAAGATTGTTATTAGGTGTACCAATAAGTAATCCACTATTTCCTTTTAATAAAACGGTGGTAACGTTACATACAAACACAGTTTATATTTCAAATACCTCTTTCTACCATCAAAATGGCGACGAGCCAATTGAAGAATGCCTGAAATAGTATAGATTCCCGATTTATTTGGAAACAAGTATTGAAATTGACAAAATACTGTGGAATAATTATTCGTACACCTGATATATTATTGTAAACGATATTGCACTCGGAAGAATATTCCACGAAGAGCCTGGTTCCTCAATCCCAAACGACGATCAGCAATCTTTGACCTTTAAGAGACATCGTCGAGAGTATCGCCAAATGTCTTATTCGTTTTTGATGTAGGATACAAAGAAATGTTATCTAATCAATCCTTGAACAAGAAGAAAAAAAAAGTAATTTTTCTCGTTAGAGTCTGACAGAGCCCAGAAGGTAACTGACTTTAACACAAGAAATTGATACAATATATCGAGGCGATGTCTCTCGACGAACAATCCCTCGTGAATTAAAAAGTAAAAAAAAAAACGTAAAACGAGTGCAACGTGAGTGCATCAGCTAAGCAAAGAGTCTCCCTACTAAGGGTTTCCTAAAATCCTTACGGTAGGGAGGGGGGTGAGTAGCTCTGTAATGTACTTGGGGGGGCGAGGGGGTGTAACGGTGGGTAATTGTCTAAGGGTGGCTGGGTTACGTATCGAAACCAAGTATATATATAAGGGTATCCCAAAATAGGTGTAAGTCCTTGGAGGCGATAATTCCTGAGGTGATTTGAAACAACTTTTTCCTTGGCGAAAAAGTTCTCCGAGGCTTTGTTAACGAGATATTAACGAAAAACTCCGACCAATCAGAGCTCAGCTGGCAGACTCGCGCTCCGATTGGTCGGGGTTTTTCGTTAATATCTCGTGAACAAAGCCTCGGAGAACTTTTTCGCTAAGGAAAAAGTTGTTTCAAATCACCTCAGGAATCACCCCCTTCAAAGATTTACAACTATTTTGAGTCACCTTGTATATGACGAGTAAGAGTCTATATAACGCGATTGATTGCAAAACACATGTGCCGATAATACAAGTGAGTGTGAAGTTGCAAATAGCTGGGTTTATAATTGACTTACACACCCGTGGCGGAAGTAAACGAAGAAAGAGAGAGATAGATAGAGAGGCGTATATAGAACACGTGGCGCGCGTGTCGGTGCGACCCGATACAAATCTGTATTTACCTACACACACGTTTCTCCTAGCCTTTCTGTGAATTTCTTTTCTTTCGTGTCTGTTTTTTCTGTTGTCTAACGCTGTTTACGTTGTTTCTGTTTTCCGTTCTTTTTTTTTTTTTGCTATTTGGTTTGTTTGTTTCCACTCTCTGTTTTTGTTCGTTCGCCTTCGTGAGATAGAGAGAGATCACGTTCACGGAAGGACACGGAGTAAAGAGAGTGTACAGGAGAAAGCTGTCGGAGAGAACGATAGGACGCAGAGAGAAAGAGAGAGAGAGAGAGAGAGAGAGAGAGAGAGAGAGAGAGAGAGAAAGATATACAGCAAGAGTTGGGAGTGGAGGTTCAGGCAAGAGAGATAGATAGAGATAGGCAGATAAAGAAGATAGTTAGAAAAAGAAGTGGAGAAGGTGCTGGAACGAGAGAAGAAGAGCAGAGCAGAAAGAGAACACGATGATCGCAAAATCATAAGGGCAGAGGAGTTGTTATATCAAAATTACGAATGAAAACATCGAACGGTTAAATAGGTTACAACGGAAACAGGGGATGGTGGGGGTGGGTTAAGGTTCGAGAGTGGAACGTAAGAGTAAGGGGTTAAACGAAATTAATAATCGATGATCTGGGCACGGTGAGGTGTTGGTGAATAGATGTCTGGAAACGAATCACGTGGTCGTTTTGGTGCTTTTTTTTCTTTTTTTTTTTGGTTCAGTATTTGGCCGAGTACTCGATTGGAAACTACGCCCGATGGAGAAAAGGCGGGGGTAGTTGTTGCACAGTGTGTCTGGACGATTTTACACGCAATTTTAGTGTCGTGTGCGAGCATATATCTAAACAACACACGCGTGTAGATATCGTATATGGGGTGGGGGGTGGGATCGTATTCGAATACACGATCGTTTTGCTTTTACTGTGTCGGGCCCGAGACCAGATACATACAGTGGGTAGAAAAAAGTATTCGTACACCCTTTAAAACAGAACAACTCTTTCAAAACTGCACCAAGTGACTTGAGTTTTTTTGTGAGCTTAGAAGGGTTAGTGTATTAAATGATGTGTTAACAAAAAGTTGCAATTCGTCGGAATCGCGAAGAAAATAGTAAAGGTCGCCTTTTGCGACTTTGTTATCTGAGATTGTAATAAGAATTTGAATTTTTATGTTAGTTATATGCATGCTGAAAATTTCGTCGAAATTGTTTAACATTGTTATGAGATACGAACGGTTAAAAATGGTGAAAATTGCAGTTTTTCGCGACTTTTGACAAACTGTAGTATATCTGTAGATTCTTGTATCTTTCTGTATTAATCGATTTCAATAAAAATTGCATGCGTGTATATAGCTGGCATAAATCTTCGAAATGTATTTATTTAGTATCAGACAAAAAAGTTGTAAAAAACGACATTTACTATTTTCTTCGACATTCTGAAAAAAAGGAAATTTTTCAAAATTTTTTTAACACATCATTTAGTAAACTAATCCTTCTAACTTCATAAAGAAACTCAAGTCACTTGGTCCAATTTTTAAAGAGGTATTCTGTTGTAAAGTGTGCACGAATACTTTTTTTACACACTGTACATATTATGTATATACACAGAGAAAGATATACAGGATGTTTTCGAAATGGTGGTACAACCCGAAAGGAGGCGATCCTACATGCAAAAGTTAGTCGAAAATTTGGAATAACATTTTTTCGTACGATGCTTTGTTTTCGAGGAAAAATCGAATTTGTAAATCTGTGGTGCAACTGAATAGGACTTAGCTAATTCGTCTGTTAATTACATTCTGTTTCTACTTATTGTCACTACGAATATACAGGGTGGCCTAAAAATTCACATTAATTATTTTCTAAATAAATATACTTCTTAGAAATTATTTTTAATTAGTTTTGCAGATTACTCCCTTCAAATGGCCACCATTTTGTTCTTAACAGTAGCAGGGGTACTTTCTAAAAAGTTATTATACTTTAAAATGGTCTACCGACTTTTGGACCACCCTGTACATGCATTAGATGAATTCTGAAATTTGATTATCCTAGAAACGAAGCATCCTACGAAAAAATGTTATTCTATATTCACCACTGATGTTTTCACGTAGAATCCACATACTTTCTACTTGTACCACAATTTCAGAAACACCCTGTACATACATATATGGATATGTATATATATTTCTTTGTAAAAAAAAAAAAAAAAAATGGAAACCGTTTCGTGGACGTCTGGATAAGTTTAATATGTTTGTTATGTCTAGATTTGAAATGGCTTACCGCCTTGCTCGTCCAGCATTACGAGGGTTTTCATCCCGACCTCGTGGCTCTAAACAGGCAACCGACCAATCAGCGACTGTGATTAACACACGTGACCAACAGGAAGCACACACCGTCGACACGCCACCCTCGCTTCGCTCCGCGGAACAATTAATTTTTCAACCCCTGTTTCTCACGTTGCGTGTCCACCGATCATCCCCTAGCCCAATGACCACGTGGCCATTAAAATCATCGTTTCAAATTAATTCGTTAAGGAAATGATTAAGTTCACTTTTGAAAAATTATCGTAGAAGTAACAGGCAAAATAAGAAGTTGCGTTGAAAACGAAGTTTAATCTCGAGGCGATTATAATTGAAGCAAAGGTTCTCCACTTTTTTTTTTCCATGAGATTCGGATACAGTGTTGCTTCCTTTTTCTGTTCTTTTCCAATTTTTAAGGTCACATTTTCACTTGGAATACCGATCATGGAGAACATGTCCGTCGGAGGAGCGAGAGGGCGCATACGACGACGATAGTCATCCTGACACATTAATTCTATGCAGATTCAGGCACTGCTGGAGGACCCAGGATATCTTTAACACTTGCCAGAGTTCGGGTGCAGACACACCGAAGGGACCATGGAAATGTTGGATTTACCAACCGAGAAGCAAGAAAAAACAAAAAAAAAACAGCTCGTGAATTCTCCGATCGTGAGCATCGAGGATCGTCGAACTCGTCCGACGTGAAACAGAGATAGATAGAGAAAGATGGGAACCTCCTGTTTCGCTTGAAACTTTACGATTTTCGTCCCAAAGCGAAAGGTGAACGAACCTGGAACTGGAACCGCGCACGGTTACCGATCGACGAAGCGAAGAAGACGGCGAGATGACGATCTCGATCTCAAAATACGATCCGAATGGTGTTGGTAAATCCAACGTTTCGGGAGCAGAAGAACATATTCAGGGGAGTTAAAGGGGTTCCAGGAGGTCGGCAGAGAGAAGGGGGGTCTCGGTTGATTGCACGTCGATCTGTGAAATTTTCAACATGAAAAAAAAAAAACAGATTAGAAACAATTACAAGATAGCACCTCGATGTGGCGGGAACATGATCACAGGTTCCAATGTATATATATATATATATATTATATAT